>NC_029791.2:21198978-21199978 GCF_000816755.2 Arachis ipaensis | reverse complement strand
GAATATATAAAAGAACACATTAATGTTTTATAATTCCAAAAAAAAAAAATCAAAAGACTAAAATTTTAACAATCATTTAAATAACAAATTTTTTTGCAAAATGATAAAATTCAAAAATGTCAAATCTAAAATATAATATGAAAGGAATACGAAATAACTTTGTATTATTTCATGTGAAGAGAGTTTTATTTCCTACAAAAATTTATTAGAACACTTGTCAACAAATAACTTATATCTATGTATGTTTAAATAAGTTTCTGAACCAAATACGGAAGTACTAGGATATGAAAATAGATGGATTTTTTCAACAAAATGGGGCTTTTTCCCCAAAATCGGTAGTGACAAAACAACACTTCACACTTTTTCATAAAAGCATTAATATCTTTAAGGTAGTGTTTGGTAGAGAGATAGACACAGAAAAATTGAAACTGAGAAATAGAGACTAAGAGATAGAGATTGAAATAAATTTTAGTATTCTGTTTGGTGTAAAATGGAAGATAGAAATTGAAATAAAAATGAAACTCTAATTTAATTTACACAAAAGATAAAATTAGAATTAATTAATTAAAATAAGGGTAATTTATGTATAAAATGTCATTAAAGTTTTAGTCTTTATCTTTAAAAATTTTAGTTTCCTATATCTCTACTTTTTAGAGGTACTGAAATACTGAAATTTTAGAAATAGAGACAAAAATTTTAGTACCAATCTTTAAACCAACAAACATAATATTGAGTCTCAATCTTTCTATCTCTATTTCAGTACCTCAAAACAAACGCTAACTAAAGAACCCAAAAATACTTTTGTTTTGTCTAGTTCTTATCTTCGATGTGTGGCCATTAGTTAGCCCATATTCTTTCACTGGGGCCGCCAGCTCATTAATTAGTAATAGAGAACATGCTTTTCTGTTGAGCGAGATACACCATCTTCAATAAAATATCCATCTCAATTCTTATTTATAATTTATATATTATAAATAATAAATAAAAATTTAAAATATTC
>NC_029791.2:21182775-21198336 GCF_000816755.2 Arachis ipaensis | reverse complement strand
TAGGAAAACATTATTAATTATTAAAATTTTTTTAAAAAAAATTCTCAATCGCGGTAAAGACTCTTTCTACTATTTTCTCTAATAATTTTTCTATTCTTATATGTCAGAATAAAGCCTCCATTTACTATCCTTAGAGTTGCTCTCATAACTTATAATTCGAACGATGAATTATTACGTTACCAAACTTGATTAGATGTCTATTTCATTCAGGATTACGTTGAGTGATATATTAGAGACAGATGAACCACAAACCTAATTGATGTTGAAAGTGTTTTCTTTTTATGTTATAATAATCATATATAATTCAACTTTATTTGTCTCTTGATGTTATAATTTATTCAACTTGTGTGACCGACAATTTCAATATCATCATTGCAGACCTATATATATTTAGTAATATAATGAAAANACGTAGGAATATTTCCGTTAGTGTTTTTAAAAATTTTGTTGTGATGATCTTATGTTCGAAATTTATTTAATAGTTCTGATTTTGAATTTTGTTTCGATGATTTTGTATTGTTTATTATGATTTTTGTTTATTGTTTTGATATCATGAAGAATGAAAGTGATTGTTTCTGTATTGTTAAGGGTTTATTACTTGAGTTTGCATTAAAAATATTATTGATGTATTGAATGTTTAAAAAGTACAAATCAGTTTGGGACTTTTAAAAATTCTGACTAGGATTATAAGATTGGTGTGGTTTTAAAAATTCTGACTAGGATTTAGGGCTGCACACGGATCGGATCGGATCGGATATAGGCTAAAATTCTATCCGATCCGCACTGCTCCCATCGGATCGGATCGGATACCATATCCGCATTTTTTTAGGTCGGATCGGATATCGGATATATCCGTGTAATAAAAGATTTGTTTTAAGGCCCTGTTTTTTTTCTGTTTTTGAAAAAAATGTCCATAAATATCATAAAATTAAAAATTAAAAATAAAACAGCAACTTAGCAATTAAAAATTAAAAATACAATAATTTATGACAACACTTGGTGAAACAACACATCAAATCAATAATTTAACATACTAAAACAGCAACTCAACAATTCAGCACACTAAATCATACTAAAACAGCAATCCCAGCATACTAAAAACACTAAAACAGCAACTCAACAAGTTTCAATTGACACATCTCTTCCAGTCTTCCAATTGACACTATCAGCAAGCATTCATTCCTATTAAGAAATAACAAGTGAGAAAAATTAGTAAAACATGTTAGAATAATAAATTATTATATACCAATACAATACAAGCACCATTGAATACCTAAGATGGTTGATGAGATTGCATTCCACTTTGAACTTCAGGATCTCCGACACTAGTAACTCCAGAAAATTCTATTCAATTCAACAATAACAAAATATGTCATGGTATGTCAATGCTCTAAAATGAAAGACAAAAAATGAATAATAATTAATAAAATACAAATGAACTAATTCATTATATACCTGAATCAACAGCGGCATCTCCTTCATCAAGATCAACCAATATCTTAGCAGGCTTCAACCAATTTTGAGTGCAAATTAACGCCTCTATAGTGGTGGGACTCAAACAACTGCGATAAGGGTCAAGGACACGACCTCCTGTGCTAAAAACTGACTCAGATGCCACAGTAGAAACAGGAATGGCTAATATATCTCTAGCCATGCAAGAGAGAACACGATACCTC
Source organism: Arachis ipaensis (assembly GCF_000816755.2). Lineage (NCBI taxonomy): Eukaryota > Viridiplantae > Streptophyta > Magnoliopsida > Fabales > Fabaceae > Arachis > Arachis ipaensis. The sequence continues at coordinate 21,196,660 of NC_029791.2, read as the reverse complement.
AAAGTCTTTCCTCTCCACCACCTCAATATATCAAATCCACTAAAATCTTCCGCCACTTCATCTTCCAAATACCTATCCATTTCATTTTTCTTCAACTCACTTAATTTTATCCTTTGAGTTTGCTTCCACTTGCTCATAGGATCTTCAATTGTAATACTATCATTCTCACTCATCTCTACACTAGGATTTGTTGTAGTATCCGAAGAAATGCTAGCATCTTGAGTATCTTCAGGGGGTCGCGGATTCCATATGCTATATTGCTCAAACAATTTAGCAATGATATCCTTTAATTTTCTAAAGATCCTTGAAGATTTCTCACCTTGACCATACATCTCAGACAAAGTAAACTGAATATATTCCAATTTATACCGCGGATCAAGAAAAACAGCAACAAGTAATAGATAGTTCAGAGATGGCTTGTTCACTAAAGTCAAAGGAGTAGAAGTATAAGAATGTTCAGAATCATCCCAATACTTATCAAATTTATCCTTCATCGTTGTTGCCATTCCATTCAACACTAAATCATCACTCATAATCCATTTATTCAAAGTGCATAAAATCTTACACAATACATGGAAAAAAGTATTTGAAGTGACATTCAAAGAACTAGAGAATGAAAGCGTTGCATGATAGAAGATTTGTAAAAAACGTATAAAGATACGAGCTCTACTCCAATCTTCATCACTAGGAGCCCCCATCATCTTCAAGGTATCTTTCAAAATGAGCATCTTCCCTAGCAAGACGAGCAAATGCCTTTTCAAATTTTTCGGCCACTTCCAACATCATATAAGTAGAATTCCACCTCGTCGGCACATCAAGAACAATCATTTGTCGACTTGTAATGTTTGCCTCATGTGCACACCTCCTAAAGGTTGCTAACCTAGATGGAGATGACTTCACAAACTTACAAGAAGTTCTAATCCTAGCAATAGATGACTGTAGATCTTTCAAACCATCACAAACAATCAGGTTTAAAATATGGGCAGCACATCTCAAATGAACGAATTCCCCACCCAACATAGTACAACCATTCCATTCTCGCATGATTTTAACCAAAGTATTTACAGCAACAAAGTTTGCACTAGCATTATCCATAGTTACAGTACAAAATTTTTGAATACCCCAATCTTTTACACATTTCTCTAAAGCTTTTCCTATGGTAACACCAGTATGATCAGCAATCAAATTAAAGGACATGATCTTCTTATTCAATGCCCACCCATCATCAATATAATGAGCTGTTACACACATATAGTTGAGGTTTTGAACAGACGTCCAAGTATCAGTAGTTAAAGAAACTATTTGATGATTCCGCTCCAAAAGAGACTTAAGTTTGGTTTTTTCCTCTACATACAACTGCATACAATCCCTAGCAACTGTCATACGACTCGGAATCTTAAATTGAGGTTGCATTTCACCACAAAATCCCCTAAAACCAGTATTTTCCACAAACCTAAATGGAAGCTCATCAATTATCACCATCTTACAAAGTGCAAGCCTATACCGATCTTGATTAAAGTCTACTGCCTTTAATGTTGGTGGTTCCTCTAAATTAGAATTTGTGAACACAAGAGTTTTCTGTTTTTTATCAACATGATTTTCTGGGTTCTTCGCACAAGTTCCAATATGTTTTTTTAGGTTAGAGGTCCCATCCCTACGACTATGACATTGTAACCATTTCAAACAATGCTTACATTGAGCCTTAGTTTCCTCATCATTTTTTTTGAAGTGATCCCAAACAATAGAAGGGGGTCTAGTAGACTTTCTTTTACCTGACTGGCCAGATTGTGCTGCTGTCGCCAAAGAAGGAGCATCACTTGAAGCTGGATTGGTATTTGTTTCTCCTCCCCTTGTTGATTCTTCTGGTGTAGATCCAGCGACACTAGGTGGAGTAGGAATGCTCCCAACTTCAGACCCACTTGCATTAGTTGTAAGCGCTTGTTTATCAGCCATTCTAATTTTCCAACAGAATCCTACAGTTAAATAAGCCATAACACTATATCAGTTTACAAACAACAGACCCTCAGTGCCATATGACTTCAATTAAATAAACCATTTTAATTTTCAAACAATTAAACCTTTAAACCATATAAACCCTCAGTGCCATATCTGTTTACAGTTGAATAAACCATTTAAATTTACAGATTTTATTACATAATAACAGTATAACACAATGATTCAAGTACTTTAAAATAAGCCATAACACTGTATCAGTTTACAAATATTAATATTATTATCATTATAAGAACAAACAATGAAATCAAACCATATCCTTCATAGGGTCTATGGATAGAGACAGCAAATGGGAAATCACATGGTATTGTCTTCAAGGATTACTTAATTACTTGACATTTGAGATATGAATCCAACATTTTTCCCACCATCGGAAATAAAGTTTACAAATTACATCCCATAGCTAATAACTAAATTGAAAATATTAGAATTCAGGCCACCATAGTTGACACCTTCAGAAAGAGACTTTACAAGGAATAAGTTAATAATTATGTAGCCAAAGTAATGCTTAATTTCTATCTTCCAGATTGGCTCAAAACATATCATTGGTTCTCTATTCTCTGATGCAATACTTCTTCGATCTATTGATCATGAAATGAAGTTGATTGCTCTTAAATAAGGGACTACATTTTGTGAAAATCACTAGTAATTTGAAGTCATGAAATATTTTCCTAAAAATAGCCAACAATTTCATCAATTATTAAAACAATTTTAAAAAGAGAAAATAAAATAAAATTAATTTACCCATAATACCTGATCAGTTGAAGAGCCGAGAGCAAAAACGATGGAGAAGAAGGACGGCTGGTCTGACTCTGACAGATTCACGAAGCTGCTTGGAGAGAACAAGAAATGATGAACGCGACCGTGAGCGCTGGAGGAGGTGACCGCACTACTGGAGGAGACCACCGACCGTGAGCGCTGCGCCAGTGAAGAACGCGACCTATGAAGAACGCCTATGGAGAACGACGCGACCGCCGTCCACCGCGTCGATGGAGGAGGCGACGACCGTGCAGCTGGAGCCTGGAAGAATAGTAAATAATGACCTTAGGAGACGGTGATGGACAGCGAACACTAGTGATAGAGCAAGGCAGAGCCGATCAGAGAGGAGAAGGAGAGCCAGAGTTTGAGAGTCTGAGTAAGTGAGTGAGGATCTGAGATTGAGAGGAGAGTGAGTCCAGAGTTCAGACTTCAGAGAGTGAAAGAGGTGAGGAGCGCCGTAATGAGGGATTTAGGGTTAGGTCACAACTCACAATAACATAACATTAGCTATTTATATGATGGGTCATGTGCGGATCTGTGCGGATCTGCGGATCGGATCCGCGGGTATCACTGCCAAATCCGCGATCCGATCCTACCACAGTGCGGATCGGATCTGATCCGATCCGATGACTCTGCGGATCGGATAATATCCGCGAAATTCGGATCGGATGCGGATAATTACCGCGGATCTGCGGATATTATCCGATCCATGTGCAGCCCTACTAGGATTATAAGATTGGTGTGGTTGATTTCTTTGTGTAATTGAATTTTCAATCTAAAAATAATGAGGATCATATCAGGTAGAGTTAGAAATGTCTTTACTTATTTGTTAAAATGTGTCAATTGAGTTGAGTACTTAGAAATTTAGAATACTTTCTTTGAAAAAATACAAGAAAAAACCCTATTGTTTTTGTTTGCAATTTATTTGAAAAAAAAAAAAACCTATTAGCTTATTGTTGTTGTGTGTTGCATTGATTGTGCCGAATCTGGTATTGTTTATGAGTAATTTATTATTGTCGATGTATTATCTCGAGTTTTGTACATTTGTTTGATGGAATTTTTTTATGTAGTTACTGTACGAGTGGGAACAAAGGAGTAATTTGGTATTTGGATATTTAAAACATTTAAATTTTGGTTTTCTTTAGCTTCTTATAACGATATAGGACCAAGCTTTCTTTTGTAATTTTGATGAATGAATTTTTTAAAATTATTTAGGGTTGTATTCATTACAGTGTATTGTGATAGAGAAGATGGCTCCTTTGGTATTGATTGTTGGTGAATTTTATGCAGCAACAATAAACATGATGCAGTTTATTTATATTGCTTAAAAGACCGATTTAGATTTTTTTTTTTCCTGAACTGAGAAATTCCTTTACTTTTTTGTAGGTTTTATACAGCTTGAGTTTAGTCAATTCATATTTTGATTGACGAAGATAGTAGATACGGATAAAATGGATGCTCCTTTTTTAAGGGAGCGTGCCCAACGCCTTTTTGATAAGGTACTGCTCTCCTCTCACCATTGTTACTGTGAGCTTGATTCCTGAGCAGGATATTTTTCTAAATCTTTTATCATTTATCAAAAAAAATATTTCATCAATCTGGTTACTTAGGGTTTGTTTGGGTGAGTTTCTAAAAAAAATCATTTTTCGAGTTATCTTTCTTTAAAAGATCTTATGGAAAAGTAAAAGTAATTATATGTTTGGGTATCTCATGCAAAAAGATCTTTTATCTATCAATTATGTTTGGGTATAACAATATGAAAGTACTTGTTTGTTTATTTATTACACGAAAATCATATTTTTTTTAAGGAAAAAATATCTTTTATAAAAAAATATGTAAATTATAATTCTCAAAAAATATATTTTTTATTTTTCTAATACTTTTACTTTTACTATTAGAAATTTGTCAAACACACTAAAAAATAAAAAAAAGATCTTTTTTCATTGAAAAAATATCTTTTTTTTTAATCAAAATAATGGCGCCCAAACAAGCACTTATATTTAGCTTATTTGTGTTATCTTAATATATAATGTATTTGTATAATGATAACATTTATAATGATTTTGTGTTATAGGATGAATTTGTGTGAATTGATAATTGGTTGTGTTATTTCTTGTTGTTTCATGCTTTTGCACGCCAAGGATTTGATGATATGCCTCTATGTCTATTATGTGTTTTAAATTGTATGTTGTAGTTACCATGTGATTTAGGATATTTGATTTTGTTTAAAATTTGTTATTTGAAATGATTGTTATTTGAAATTGGATCAAATGGATCGGATTATTTAAAAAAAATTAAAATTAAAGTTTATCGACGGATTTATCTTAGGATAAATTCACCGGAAGTTAATATTTAATTATTAGTAAATATCATGTTACCGTCGGATTCATCGGAAGATAAATCCAATGAAAAAAATTACTAGCGAATTTTTTCTGACAATAATTAGCGGCGGACAAAAAAATCCAACGGTAAATAATTACCGACAAGGTTTATACTGTCAAGTTTTTTTTGCCACTAATTCTGGCGGTAAACAGATTACCAGTGGATTTATCCGACAGTATCCAGTGAATTTCTTATAGTAACAATCCCCCAATATTTATTTCGTTAGATAATACAGTCCCATTCATTAGTTACTAACGGTGACTACTGATGTGGAATATTAACTCGTACATAAAACCGTTAAAGGTTTACAAGTGTGATCTAGATAAATCAGTCCCTAGGATGAAGTACAAAACATTCTCCGAAAAATTTAAAAAATATTAAAACAATTCCTAAAAATTTTTAAAAATTCCAAAACAATCGCTTTGAAAGTTTTTAATTTTTTCAAAAGTCAATGTCTTATAATATTTTTATTAATCAAAAATAAAATATTATTGAAAAAGACACTAGTTTTAAAAAAATTAAATAAATATACCCATATTTATTTTTTACCATTCAAGATATTGATTTAGTTTTATCCAATTTATAGGTATCATACTCTATGATCATTCTTTAATGATAAAATAGAAAATGATCTAGTATTGTTTGAAGAGATAAAAAAAATTTCATTTAACATAAAATTTTTCACATAAACAATTAGGAATGTTTGAAACTTTTTTTTGCAATGCGAACCAAATCATATATGAAGTTAAATTTGTAAATTTTGATTAACCATGAGGTTAATGTGAATGGTTTATAAAATTTCAATGTGAAGCTCGTAATACTTTGCAACACTTGAAGAAGAAATGTCTTAGCAAATTCAAGTGTTCTGTTCATATTTCTTAGAAACGTTTAGGATTTAATAGTTGTAATATTGCATAAAATAGGCTTGTAAAATTATTTGTGCTACCACAGTTAGCAATTATTCTAGGTTTTTACATCACCTCGATGTAGGTACACTACAAAAAATTTCTGAGTACCGTCAGATTTACTGTCGAAAAAACGAAAAAAATCCAACAGTATAAACCTCGCCGATAACCATTTATCGTTAGATTTTTTCATCTAACGGTAATTACCGTCGGATTCTACGATGGATTACCTGCCCAAAAAATCATTTGGTTACCAGTGGATTTTTCCGACGGTAGTATTGGCGCTACAATATCTTGTTTTTCGCACTATTACCGTCAAATTATTCTCTCGGTAAATCTAACGGTAATCTCAATTTTACTTAAAAAAAAGATATTGTGACACAATTTTTTTAATTTTAATTTTTTATTTAAATTTATTTTCACACAATTAGTAGTCAATTTATAAATAATAGAAACTATTTAGGTAATATTAAATATCAAATGCTCAAATAAATTAAAAGTCAAATAAATCAAATAAATACAATGAAACAGTAAAACAAAGCCCTAATCACTAAGAATTTTGGTAATCGTCGTCGTCGTTCCCGTAGTCCTGTTGAGGCGGCGGAGAAGGTGGTGATATTTGTGTCTCATCAGCAGCACCGCTGCCACCAGCAGGGCTGATACTAGCGGCACGCATCTGAGCCCGGTATACCTCCAACTGAGCCTTTATCTATTGAAGCCGCTCCAGCTTCTACCTCAACCCTATCCTGAGGTTATCAGTGGTTATCACACATGTGAGGATCTCCTAATACCTTTCCCGAGTCTCCGTCAACTCCTGAGCTTGTTTATGAAGGCTGCAGGTGAGCTCCTGCACATGTAGCCTCAAATCAATGCCTTCTTCGGAATCGACGGCTTGACTGGTGGCAGAGGCGGACGATGGCCTCAACATGGAGGTGCCGAGGCTACTGGTGAAGAGCAACCCCAGTCCATATATGCAGTTCTTGTATAGTGCTGAGGTGGTCTCGCACCAAACTGCATTAGGATCGACAACTGAAGCAGCAGAATCATTGGTGTCATCCCCACTTTGCTAAGATTGCTGAGTCGCGACCTCTAGTCTCTGCGTGTAGGACTCTTGTGTAACACATGTTATTATGATTTGGAAAACAGCTGTACAGTTAATCTCTAATTTTATATCACAAGATCAGATGTTTACTCACATAATGATCCTGAGACCGCTGATCAGCAAATCTCTCTTTGTTCGCCTTCAACGTGTGGGTGTACTTGAAGGTCTTCGCGAATGTCGCATTGCGATCTAACGAATTTGATTACACATGTTGTATTGAAACAAGTTATTAGGATTCCTACTAATGATATGCCAAAGAATATAACTAAGTTAATATCAAAATTAGAGAAGCTACATACCAGCCTAGCCTTAGTCTTCATGAAGGTGTCTAAGTCGACGGTATACTTGGACGACCTGGCCGATACCCTATTAGCTCTATTTGTGAGACACCAATTCCTGAACCCCTCATTAGTCTCGCAATGAACGTATAGAGCCTTCTTGATTTTCTGGCAGAGCCAGGAAGTGAGGCGGTCGCGCTGCTCACGTATATCCTGCAGCATCTGTTGCAGCCGCATTCCCATACAATTGTCGTATATCTTCCTGATGATTAGATCATACTCCTTGTCCCATATAAAGTTCAGCTACACAAAGTAACTTTAAAATTAGTTAATCAAAATATATTGTATTAAATAAAATAGAAGATATAAACTAGCTAAGAAGGTTCATTAAGTTCTTACCGCTCACTTCTGAAACCATCGTTCTCTGGTCTCAGAGGGGGATCCTTTTGTAGTTCGGCCATGGATGGTCATACATCAACTTGATGACGTTGGTCATCTCCTGAGTACATGCGTTATTGTTTGGTGCAAACTTATCATTAATTTACAAGCAAACCAATATGACAATATAAATTAAAACTTCTGAAGCAAATAACCAAAATATATAGAGATTTTCTTAGAAATTTTGGTAGAGTTTCATCTATAACTGAAATGCGCCACAAACTCTATCTATCAACAGAAACCTTAAACAACACCAAATGTCAACAATCAATGAACAACAGGCAATAATCAAGAAGCAACACCCATAAATCCACTAAATCCACTAAATTAAAATCAATAATCAGACACTTTTAACATATAGAAGACTTAAAGTAGTACCTACACTGTTCTGCCATCAGGCAAATCGTCAATCATACAATGGGAGGTGGTGGAAGGGCATCAGCTGGCTCACTTCCATGAGAGGATTCTGGGACTGCAATGTCCGTCGCAGGAGGTGGCGTCACTGAGACATTGGACTGCTGAGCAGATGGAGGCCCATCATCGTCGCCGTAGATGCAGGGATGTAGTTGGAGTTAGAGACCATGTTGAATGGATGATCTTGATGCACCCACAACCTGTGACGTCACCGGAGTAGTTAGACTAGAGGGAGAGGATCCAGAATTCCCAGGGGTACCAACAGAAACGCTGCCTCTACCACGACCATGACCCTTATCTGCAACACCACTACTTGTCGTCATGTTTGCTGAACACCCCGTTACCCTAAGCCTTACCTCTAGCCATAAAGCAAAGGATAGCAAAGTGTCACGACAGTTCTAAAGCTTATAATATATAATATATGTCCAAGAATTTATATAACTAGAAGCTTGATGAAGGAATAAAGCTCAAAGTCGCATAAAGCGGAATTACAAAACGCGAAGCGTCCACACACGGTAACTAAATGCGCAAGTACGAACAGAACAAGACATAATACATATAAAACCTTGTAGATAGCTCCAGGATACACAAGGTAATAATTAAATTAACAAGATATCTATATATAAGTATTATGTACCAAAAAGAGGACTAGTCATAGCCTGTGGAGTTTAGGTCGGCTAGTCAAACTGAAATACAAAAGAGTTTTAGAAGTTTAAAACAGCTTATACAACTTATCTCTCAAATCAAGCCTCTAAGGCCATAAAGTTATAAAAATACAAAGGATGAGAGAGTGACTATATCAAAATAAAGCAGAATAAAATAAAGATGAAACTATACTCTACTCTGTCACCATCTCGCAACTCACTGAGGTGGGTTACGACCTGCATCTGAAAAACAACAACAACATATGGTATGAGAACCGGAGGTTCTCAGTATGGCAACAGTGCCAATTATGTAAAATGTAAGGTTTCGGGATGCCAAAGGCAATCCTAGAACTTCGCACAAAACAAATATTCAAGCTTAACCAAAAATAAATAATTTAAACCAAGCACCATAAACAGGGTTATCTAAACCTAGCGAAATTTCTATCTAATACTAATCACACCACCGTTGGTGCACGAAATAGTGATGTCCAGGCTCGAACAATCCCTGGCAACGTGAGCAACTTGGTACGCGTAATCGTGATTATAGTTTAATGATGTAAAATTCATGGCTCTTTCTTTCCCTGGCAATGGCGCCAAGAACATGGTGCCAATACCATGGTTCACAACTTCGATACAACTAACAAGCAAGTGCACTGGGTCGTCCAAGTAATACCTTACGTGAGTAAGGGTCGAATCCCACGGAGATTGTTGGTATGAAGCAAGCTATGGTCACCTTGTAAATCTCAGTCAGGCGGATATAAATTGATAATGGAGTTTTCGAATATTAAATAATAAAAGAGGGATAGAAATACTTATGTAAATCATTGGTGAGAATTTCAGATAAGCGTATAGAGATGCATTCGTTCCTCTGAACCTCTGTTTTCCTGCTATCTTCATCCAATCAGTCTTACTCCTTTCCATGGCTGGCTTTATGTGATACATCACCACTGTCAATGGCTACTTTCGGTCATCTCTCGGGAAATGATCCAATGCCCTGTCACGGCACAGCTAATCGTCTGGAGGCATCACCCTTGTCAATGGCTTCATCTTATCCTCTCAGTGAATAATATGCTCATGCACCCTGTCACGGCACGGCTATTCATCTGTCGGTTCTCGATCATGCTGGAATAGGATTTACTATCCTTTTGCGTCTGTCACTAACACCCTGCAATCGCGAGTTTGGAGCTCGTCATAGTCATCCAATCATTGAATCCTACTCGGAATACCACATACAAGGTTTAGACCTTCCGGATTCTCTTGAATGCCGCCATCATTCTAGCTTACACCACGAAGATTCTGGTTAGGAGATCTAAGAGATATTCATTCTAGCTTATTTCAAGTAGAACGGAAGTGTTTGTCAGGCACGTGTTCATAGGGGAGAATGGTGATGAGCGTCACACATAATCATCACCTTCATCACGTTCTTGGGTGCGAATGGATATCTTAGAAGCGAAATAAGATGAATTGAATAGAAAACAGTAGTACTTTGCATTAATCTTTGAGGAACAGCAGAGCTCCACACCTTAATCTATGGAGTGTAGAAACTCTACCGTATGAAAATACATAAGTGACGGTCCAGGCATGGCCGAGATGGCCAGCCCCCTAAAACGTGATCAATAGTCTCCTAATGTGAACAATGGATTAAAACTGAGACCAAAGATGGTCAAAAAATCTAGTAAAATGTCCTATTTATAATAAACTAGCTACTAGGGTTTACATGAGTAAGTAATTGATGCATAAATCCACTTCCGGGGCCCACTTGGTGTGTGCTTGGGCTGAGCTTGAGTGTTGCATGTGTAGAGGTCCTTCTTGGAGTTGGACGCCAGTTTTTATGCCAGTTTGGGCGTTCAACTCTGGTTTTGGATCCTTTTCTGGCGCTGGACGCCAGATTTGGGCAGAAAACTGGCGTTGAACGCCAGTTTACGTCGTCTATTCTTGGCCAAAGTATGGACTATTATAAATTTCTGGAAAACCCTGGATGTCTACTTTCCACATATGGGTGGGTTTGGGTGGGAAATTGGTTTTGAATTTTGAAGGTAGGTGGAGTTTATGAGGTAGGTTTATGGGGAAGAGTGGATGGGTGTGAGTGGTGAAGAGGTGATGGGGAAGAGAGTTTGAGGTGATTGGTGAAGGGTTTTTGGGGAAGAGTGTTTATGGGGTTGTGTGAAATAGAGTGGTGAGAAGAAGTGAGTGGAGGTAGGTGGGGATCCTGTGGGGTCCACAGGCCCTGAGTGGATCCTGTGGGGTCCACAGATCCTGAGTGGATCCTGTGGGGTCCACAGATCCTGAGGTGTTCAAGGATTTACATCTCTGCACCCATTAGGCATGTAAAAATGCCTTTACACACAACTCTGGGCGTTCAGCGCCAGGTTGGTGGCTATTTTGGGCGTTCAACGCCCATTTGTGTGCCATTTCTGGCGTTGAACGCCAGAACCATGCCTGTTCTGGCGTTCAGCGCCCAGATGCTGCCCATTTTGGGCGTTCAGCGCCAGCACCATGCTCTGTTCTGGCGCTGAACGCCAGACAGATGCTTCTCCAGGGTGTGATTTTTCTTCTGCTATTTTTGATTCTGTTTTCAATTTTTTATATTTATTTTGTGACTCCACATGATCATGAACCTATAAAGACATATAACTAAGAAGAATATAGTTAGATAAATAAACATTGGGTTGCCTCCCAACAAGCGCTTCTTTAATGTCAATAGCTTGACAGTGGGCTCTCATGGAGCCTCACAGATGTGCAGAGCTTTGTTGAGACTCTCCAACACCAAACTTAGAGTTTGGATATAGGAGTTCAACACCAAACTTAGAGTTTGGATATAGGAGTTCAACACCAAACTTAGAGTTTGGATATAGGAGTTCAACACCAAACTTAGAGTTTGGATATAGGAGTTCAACACCAAACTTAGAGTTTGGATATAGGAGTTCAACACCAAACTTAGAGTTTGGATATAGGAGTTCAACACCAAACTTAGAGTTTGGATATAGGAGTTCAACACCAAACTTAGAGTTTGGATATAGGAGTTCAACACCAAACTTAGAGTTTGGATATAGGAGTTCAACACCAAACTTAGAGTTTGGATATAGGAGTTCAACACCAAACTTAGAGTTTGGATATAGGAGTTCAACACCAAACTTAGAGTTTGGATATAGGAGTTCAACACCAAACTTAGAGTTTGGATATAGGAGTTCAACACCAAACTTAGAGTTTGGATATAGGAGTTCAACACCAAACTTAGAGTTTGGATATAGGAGTTCAACACCAAACTTAGAGTTTGGATATAGGAGTTCAACACCAAACTTAGAGTTTGGATATAGGAGTTCAACACCAAACTTAGAGTTTGGATATAGGAGTTCAACACCAAACTTAGAGTTTGGATATAGGAGTTCAACACCAAACTTAGAGTTTGGATATAGGAGTTCAACACCAAACTTAGAGTTTGGATATAGGAGTTCAACACCAAACTTAGAGTTTGGATATAGGAGTTCAACACCAAACTTAGAGTTTGGATATAGGAGTTCAACACCAAACTTAGAGTTTGGATATAGGAGTTCAACACCAAACTTAGAGTTTGGATATAGGAGTTCAACACCAAACTTAGAGTTTGGATATAGGAGTTCAACACCAAACTTAGAGTTTGGATATAGGAGTTCAACACCAAACTTAGAGTTTGGATATAGGAGTTCAACACCAAACTTAGAGTTTGGATATAGGAGTTCAACACCAAACTTAGAGTTTGACTGTGGGGGCTCTGGTTGACTCTGCTTTGAGAGAAGCTTTTTCTGCTTCCTCTCCATGGTTGCAGAGGGAGATCCTTGAGTTTTAAACACAAGGGAGTCTTCATTCCATTGAAGGACTATTTCACCTCTGTCAACATCACTCACAGCTCTTGCTGTGACCAGGAAAGGTCTTCCTAGGATGATGGATTCATCCTCTTCCTTTCCAGTATCCAGGACTATGAAATCAGCAGGGATGTAAAGGCCTTCAACCTTTACTAACACGTCCTCTACTTGTCCATAAGCCTGTTTTCTTGAACTGTCTGCCATCTCTAATGAGATTTTAGCAGCTTGCACCCCATAGATTCTCAGTTTCTCTATTACAGAGAGGGGCATGAGGTTTATTCCTGAACCAAGGTCACACAGAGCCTTAAAGATCATGGTGCCTATGGTACAAGGTAGTATGAACTTTCCAGGATCCTGTCTCTTCTGAGGCAATGTCAGTTGATCCAGATCACTTAGTTCGTTGATGAACAAGGGAGGTTCAACTTCCCAAGCATCAGTGCCAAATAATTTGGCATTCAGCTTCATGATTGCTCGAAGAAACTTGGCAGCTTGCTCTTCAGTAACATCCTCATTCTCTTCAGAAAAGGAATACTCATCGGAGCTCATGAAGGGCATAAGGAGGTTCAATGGAATCTCTATGGTCTCTAGATGAGCCTCAGAGTCCTTTGGCTCCTCAGAGGGAAGCTCCTTATTGATCATTGGACGTCCCAGGAGGTCTTCCTCCTTGGGATTCACGTCCTCTCCTCTCCTCACAGGTTCGGTCATGGTGCTTATGTCAATGGCCTTGCACTCTCCTTTTGGATTCTCTTCTGTATTGCTTGGGAGAGTACTTGGAAGGATTTCAGTGATCCTTTTACTCAGCTGGCCCACTTGTGCTTCCAAATTTCTAATGGAAGACCTGGTTTCATTCATGAAACTCACAGTGGCCTTAGATAGATCAGAGATTAGATTTGCTAAATTAGAAGCATTTTGTTCAGAGTTCTCTGTCTGTTGCTGAGTGGATGATGGAAAAGGTTTATTATTATTAAACCTGTTTCTTCCACCATTATTAAAGCCTTGTTGAGGCTTTTGATCCTTCCATGAGAAATTTGGATGATTTCTCCATGATGAGTTATAGGTGTTTCCATAAGGTTCACCTAAGTAATTCACCTCTGCTATTGCAGGGTTC
>NC_029791.2:21180810-21182762 GCF_000816755.2 Arachis ipaensis | reverse complement strand
ATCGTATTGACTTGCTGAGTCAATATTTTGTTTTGAGCCAATATGGCATTCAGAGTATCAGCTTCAAGAACTCCCTTCTTCATAGGTGTCCCATTATTCACAGGATTCCTTTCAGAGGTGTACATGAACTGGTTATTAGCAACCATGTCAATGAGTTCTTGAGCTTCTGCAGGCGTTTTCTTTAGGTGAATGGATCCACCTGCAGAAGTGTCCAGTGACATCTTTGATAGCTCAGACAGACCATCATAGAATATATCCAGGATGGTCCATTCTGAAAGCATGTCAGAAGGACACTTTTTGGTCAACTGTTTGTATCTTTTCCAAGCTTCATAGAGGGATTCACCTTCTTTCTGTCTGAAGGTTTGAACATCAGCTCTAAGCTTGCTCAGCTTTTGAGGAGGAAAGTACTTGGCTAAGAAAGCCGTGACCAGCTTATCCCAAGAGTTCAGGCTGTCTTTGAGTTGAGAATCCAACCATAATCTAGCTCTGTCTCTTACAGCAAAAGGAAAAAGCATGAGCCTGTAGACTTCAGGATCTACTCCATTAGTCTTAACAGTATCACATATCTGTAAGAATTCAGTTAAGAACTGAAAAGGATCTTCAGATGGAAGTCCATGAAACTTACAGTTTTGCTGCATCAGAGAAACTAATTGAGGTTTCAGCTCAAAGTTGTTTGTTCCAATGGCAGGAATAGAGATGCTTCTTCCATGTAAATTGGAATTAGGTGCAGTAAAGTCACCAAGCATCTTCTTTACATTATTATTATTTTCGGCTGCCATCTCCTCTTCCTGTTCGAAAATTTCTGAAAGGTTATCTCTGGATTGTTGTATTTTAGCTTCTCTTAGTTTCCTTTTCAGAGTCCTTTCAGGTTCTGGATCTGCTTCCACAAGAATGTTCTTATCCTTGCTCCTGCTCATATGACAAAGAAGAGGGCACAGAAAAATAATAATAATAATAGAGATCCTTTATACCACAGTATAGGGATCCCTGTGTGAGTAGAAGAAGAGGGGGAGACAAAGAATGTAATATAATGGAAGAAACACAACTGTGAGGATGGTTGAGATGTGAGATGAGATGTTAGTAGATGAATAAATAAATAGAATGAGATGAGAGAGGGAGAATTTTCGAAAAATATTTTTGAAAAAGAGTTAGTGATTTTCGAAAATTTTTAAAATCAAAAATAAAAATAAAAATAATTAGTTAATTAAAAAGAAATTTTTGAAAAAGAAGAAAGATATTTTCGAAAATTAGAGAGAGAGAGTTAGTTAGGTAGTTTTGAAAAAGTTAAGAAACAAACAAAAAGTTAGTTAGTTAGTTGAAACAAATTTTGAAAAGGTGAGAAGTTAGGAAGTTAGAAAAGATAATTTGAAATCAAATTTTTGAAAAAGATAAGATAAAAAGATATTTTTTTGAAAAGATATGATAGAAATTAGTTTTTTTGAAAAAGATTTGATTTTTAAAATCACAATTAATGACTTGATTCACAAAAAATCACAAGATATGATCCTAGAACTTAAAGTTTGAATCTTTCTTAACAAGCAAGTAACAAACTTCAAATTTTTTAATCAAAACATTAATTGATTATGTTATTTTCGAAAATTTGGTATAAAAATAGGAAAAAGGTTTTTGAAAAATATTTTTGAAATTTTCGAAAATAACTAAGAATTTTGAAAAAGATTTTATTTTTGAAAAAGATTTTGAAAAAGATAAGATTTTCAAATTGAAAATTTGATTTGACTCATAAGAAACAATTTGATTTAAAAATTTTTGAAAAAGTCAATCCAAATTTTCGAATTTGATGAGAGAAAAAGGGAAAGATATTTTTTGATTTTTTTGAATTTTTATGATGAGAGAGAAGAACACTAAAAAGATGCAATGCATGAAATTTTTAGATCAAAACAATGAATGCATGCAAGAATGCTATGAATGTCAAGATGAACACCAAGAACACT
>NC_029791.2:21175190-21180800 GCF_000816755.2 Arachis ipaensis | reverse complement strand
AAACATGCAAGACACCAAACTTAGAATTCTTTAATGCTTACGCACTAAGAATTCAAGAATGCATATGATAAACATGAAAAGACACAAAACAAAAAAATCATCAAGATCAAATAAGAAGACTTACCAAGAACAACTTGAAGATCATGAAGAACACTATGAATGCATGATATTTTCGAAAAATGTAAGATGCATATGCAAGTGACACCAAACTTATGATATGACTCAAGACTCAAACAAGAAACAGAAAAATATTTTTGCTTTTTATGATTTTCTAATTTTTTTAGATTTTTTTTTTTGAAAATTAATTGAAAAAGAAAAAATAAGGATTCCAAAATTTTTAATATGAATTCCAAGAATCTTGCATTCTTAGTCTAAAGCTTCAGTCCAGGAATTAGACATGGCTCACTAGCCAGCCAAGCTTTCAAAGAAAGCTCCAGTCCAAAACACTAGACATGGCCAATGGCCAGCCAAGCTTCAGCATTTAACACCAGAGTATATTGCTCTTGATAACAAATTGCAAGCCTCAGTCCAAATAAATTTAGACATGGCTTTACAGCCAGCCAGTCTTCACATGCTTCATGAAACACTAGAATTCATTCTTAAAAATTTTGAATAAAAGAAATTTTTTTTTTTGAAAATATTTTTATTTTTTTCGAAAACAGATGAGAAAATTTTAGAAATATTTTTGAAAAATTTTTTGAAAATAAAACAAAAAGAAAATTACCTAATCTGAGCAACAAGATGAACCGTCAGTTGTCCAAACTCAAATAATCCCCTGCAACGGCGCCAAAAACTTGGTGCACGAAATTGTGATGTCCAGGCTCGAACAATCCCTGGCAACGTGAGCAACTTGGTACGCGTAATCGTGATTACACTTTAATGATGTAAAATTCATGGCTCTTTCTTTCCCTGGCAATGGCGCCAAGAACATGGTGCCAATACCATGGTTCACAACTTCGATACAACTAACCAGCAAGTGCACTGGGTCGTCCAAGTAATACCTTACATGAGTAAGGGTCGAATCCCACTGAGATTGTTGGTATGAAGCAAGCTATGGTCACCTTGTAAATCTCAGTCAGGCGGATATAAATTGATAATGGAGTTTTCGAATATTAAATAATAAAAGAGGGATAGAAATACTTATGTAAATCATTGGTGAGAATTTCAGATAAGCGTATGGAGATGCATTCGTTCCTCTGAACCTCTGTTTTCCTGCTATCTTCATCCAATCAGTCTTACTCCTTTCCATGGCTGGCTTTATGTGATACATCACCACTGTCAATGGCTACTTTCGGTCATCTCTCGGGAAAATGATCCAATGCCCTGTCACGGCACGGCTAATCGTCTGGAGGCATCACCCTTGTCAATGGCTTCATATTATCCTCTCAGTGAATAATATGCTCATGCACCCTGTCACGGCACGGCTATTCATCTGTCGGTTCTTGATCATGCTGGAATAGGATTTACTATCCTTTTGCGTCTGTCACTAACACCCTGCAATCGCGAGTTTGGAGCTCGTCACAGTCATCCAATTATTGAATCCTACTCGGAATACCACAGACAAGGTTTAGACCTTCCAGATTCTCTTGAATGCCGCCATCATTCTAGCTTACACCACAAAGATTCTGGTTAGGAGATCTAAGAGATATTCATTCTAGCTTATTTCAAGTAGAACCAGGGTTATAGTGCCCTGCTCACTATTTCTAGTGCCCAACACTTTATCTTGCACCCCGTGAGTTATAGTGCCCGGCACCCTCTTTCGGGTTATAGTGTCTGAGTTCACTCTGGCAGCAGAAAGGTTATGTGAGCGAGAGACTACCACAGTCCTCACATCTCAACGTAGGCGGGAGACTGCCACAGCCCTTGCCCGAGGCGCATAGCGACTTACCAATCATTACAGTCCAGTAATACAGCACAGATCATAGCACAATTCCTTGTATACTCATTTCAATCTCATCATCTAATGTCAATATCTCAAGTTCATCACCAATATCTCAAGTTCATTATCAACCCAGCCCCCATTAGTTCACAAGACAAAACCACCCAACTAACATACCAAGCCTAAGTCACCGGCTTCTAAAACCCATATATAAGTCCATTAACTATCAAACATAAACCTATCTGTACTAGTCTTAGGCCTAATTATTAACCACAAGTCTTAAAGAGGAGTTATGGAAGTTTGGAAAGCTAGAGAACCCTTAAAAACGAAGAAAAATCTTTTTTTTCAGCAAAACAGGGTGTATGCGAACGCATACTTAAAATTTTGCCTATATCGCGTACGCATACAAGAGTTCGCATACGCATAGGTGCCAAACAGAATGGCACGCTCACGTATGGGGGGTTTGTGTACGCATGCCATCCCAGAATTGCAGAATTTTGTAAAGTTGTAGAAATCAGTTTTAAACCCCAAAATTTAAACGTTCATAACTTCCTCTACAAAAATTTATTTTCCTTAAACTTTATATTATTTTAAATATCTTGAAATCATCTTTAATTTAAAACAAATTTTCATCAATTTCAAAAACCGAGGCTCAAGTTATGATCCGTCAAAGTTCACCAAAAATCAAGTTTTTCACAAAAACATCAAAGTTCTCAAATTTTCAAATTTCATAACCAAAATATACCCAAACATCATAAAACACTACCACACACTATACCTTGCCATTCCATTGTATTTTAATCAACTCAACTTCTATTTCACCCAATCCTTCCACCATACTTCAACAAAAATCAACAATTTCTAACTCAAGACCTCAATCATCAATAATTTGTACAATTTATTCATCATAAATATCACTCATCATATCTTACCATAAATCCTCATAATTCTCATTATTCAGTTTAATCTCAATAATCAACACCATTCACCAACAACAACATCATAATTCATCAATATCCTTCATCAACTATCATAATCACAAACAACAACAATACTCATCATATTATCATCATAATTCATAATTCACACATTCCAACACTCCACATCATCCTCCTCGTCATCAAACATAAATTCACAAATAATTAATTATGCACAAACATCATTCAAATCTATCTTAGAGTCAACTAGCATAAGTGTCCAGGAATATTACATATTACATAAAGAAAACCGAAACCATACCTTGACCAATTCTCCAAAAGCACAAACACCCAAAGCTTGATTCCAACAAGATCAACAAGTCTCAAGCACCAACATCACTTCTAAAACTCACCAACTATCAAGCTATATACATATAACACACCAAAAATCAATATTATAATTAACCAAAATATCAAACCACAAGAGTTTAAAGAGACTTACCTTACCCAAAGGTATTAGGGGCAAAACCCAACAATATTCCAATGGTAGATCACCCCTAAACAACCAAAATCACAAAATATACTCAAAAACCATAATAAAAAATGTGAAAATGTTAGGGCTGGAAACTGGAGCAGGTATTTCGAAAATTTTACCACTTTTAAGTAGAAATAAAGAGCTCGATGAGAGTTTCATGTGGACGCAAACGGCTCGTAAATTAGAGTACCGTAGCTCAAGTTATGAGCTTGAGAAGATCAAAGTGAATAGTGTCATTCTCCTTCTTCTCTCCTCACTTTAGCAGCGCCCCTCTCTTGTTTTAGGGCTAGTGATGAGCTAAAATGTTCATTAGTTGTGCTTATATATGTTGGGCTTGGACCCAACTTGGGTCCGATCCAACCTGTTAGCGTTTTAGGTCCATTTGGCCCAATTTTGGTCAAAACCTTTAAGATTAGCGCCCGGTTTTCAATTCTAAATTATTTTTATCTTTTCAAAATACTAAATTCAATTTTCAAAATCTTATTTTCTTCAAAACGCGGTATCGAATAGACTAGAGCCGATACTGCCGGCTTAAGCACCGGTACATATTTTTATAAAAACTTTTCGCAAAAGATACATTTTCCCACTCAGAAAAATTCACTGAATTCAAATTTCACCTTTATATTTTAAAAAGAACACTTCTATATTTTTGAACCTTTTCTGGAAAATTAAAATTATTATTTTATTAAAGCAGTTTCACGTAAAAACTCTGGTTCTTACATTTGTAAAGAGTATACCAATTAAAAATGTACTAAACATATTCACAACATCATTCAAAATGCTTAATCAAGTTCACTACCATAAGTTTAGAACTAAATAAGAACATAAATCCGCCAACGTTCTATTTAAAATTGAAACTACACAAGTTCAGTATACTAAGTTCAGAATTCTAAAAAATCATAAGTTCAAAACATGTTCAGTATCCTAAGTTCATAACTAAATAAGAAAAAGAAATCAGAACATGTTCTAATTAAAATTGAAACTAAACAAGTTCAATACCCTAAGTTCAAAATTTTAGAAAATCCTAAGTTTAAAATAAGTTCAGCACCCTAAGTTCAAAACTAAATAAGGAACACAAATCTGCCAATGTTCTAATTAAACTTGAAACTATACAAGTTCAATATCTTAAGTTCAAAATTTTAGAAAACCATAAGTTCAAAACAAGTTCAGTACCCTAAGTTCAGAACTAAATAAGAAACAGAAATCAGAACATGTTCTGATTGAAATTGAAACTAAACAAGTTCAGTATCCTAAGTTCAGAATTTTAGAAAACCATAAGTTCTAAACAAGTTCAGTACCCTAAGTTCATAACTAAATGAAGAACACAAATCCGCCAATATTCTAATTAAAATTGAAACCTTACAAGTTTAATATCCTAAGTTCAGAATTTTAGAAAATCATAAGTTCAAAACAAGTTCAGCACCCTAAGTTCAGAACTAAATAAGGAATAAAAATCAGAACATGTTCTAATTAAAATTAAAACTAAACAAGTTCAGTGCCCTAAGAACTAAATAATCAACAATAATCAGAAGTCTCAAAACAACAAATAAACCTAATAAATTATATCAACAAATCAGAATTTCAGAAAACCCTAACATCAGAAACATTACCTGAAGAAGAGCACTAAAGATGAGAAGAAGAAGCAGCATAGGCGGCGACAGT
Source organism: Arachis ipaensis (assembly GCF_000816755.2). Taxonomy (NCBI): domain Eukaryota; kingdom Viridiplantae; phylum Streptophyta; class Magnoliopsida; order Fabales; family Fabaceae; genus Arachis; species Arachis ipaensis. Next base: position 21,175,807 of record NC_029791.2, on the reverse strand, counting down.
AGCAGCGACGTACGTAGACGGCGGCAGAAGCAGCGGCGTTGGTGTCCGACAGAAGTAGCTGCGTTGGCGGCGGCGACAATAGCGATAGTAGCTCCTTCAGCGTCCGACAGCTACAATGATGGCGGCAAATGAGGAGAAGCTCCTGAAGAGGAAGGACTGCCGGGGACATGAGAGGGGTAGAGAGAGTGTGGGAGGCGAGAGGGTTAGAGAGAGAGAGACACACACAAATTCGAACGAGGGGGAAGAGGGTTCGTGCTTCAATTTTATGGCATAATTACGTGTAAAAATTCCAATGGTAAACCATTGCGGGTCACCAAAATGCAGCATCTCATTTAGTGGGTTTACTGTCGGACCTAAAGGACGCGCTATTTTCTTTTTGTTTTCCTCCAATTATTACTAACAAATTTACTGTCGGAAACTTAAATCTATCAGTAATCATTTAACCTTTCGAATTTGATGTCTTTACTGCTGGTAAATCGACCGCTACTCTGCGATGCTAAATCCGACGGTACTTAGCGTTTTTTTTTTGTAGTGATATCATAAGTTAATGATAAAATAATGTTATTTCTTATGACATTTTAAGTTAATAAATTAAATTATCTTTTAATATATATTTT
>NC_029791.2:21159833-21175127 GCF_000816755.2 Arachis ipaensis | reverse complement strand
TTTTGGAGTTTTTAAAATTTTTAAGAAACTATTTTGAGATTTTTTAAATTCTTCGAGAACTGTTTTTGTACTTCACCCATGGAATTAGTTTGTTCAACTCACATACGTAAACACTTAATGGTCACATGTCTAAGTTAATATTTTACGTCAGCAATCACTGTTAGTGACTAATGGAAGGGGACTATATTGTCCAACAAAAATAAACGTTGGGAATGTTTTATGTATTTTGAAACATGAAAGACTAGTGTCTAATTTTAAAATTTTAAATACTGATTTAGATAATTATTTTTTTAAATTTTATAAAAACATTTTTGGTGATTGTCCATACATTTTTTCCAACTTGTTTTAAGTTTTAAGGGTAGTTAATAAGTTCGATTTATACCTACTTATCTATTATTGGATTTGAACTAATGACTACCGTCGTATCGTATGAAAATAATACTTTAATTACTGTGTTAAGTAGGTCATTTTTTATGAAAAATAGAAAAAAAAAGAAAGAAAGAGAGTACCCGTCTGTGAGATCAATGGATTTTAAAAGAAATATTAAATATACTCAATATTAAGATAATATCAATAAAAAAAATATAATCATGGAATATTTATATTGATAAGAATTTTTGAATATAATATAATCAAATATGTATAAAAAATATAAGGGTTATAGCTTAATTAGATAGAATACCTCGTTTACACACATTCCAATGTTTTTTTTGTTTTTTTAGAGTCAATTATGTAATTAAAAGAGTTGATGTTTTTGAAAAACCAATGTCTTATTCCATTTTAGGAAATAAAACAAAAGAATAATAATCTGACAAACAAAGGATTGAGATGTCCAATAAAATCTATCATTAATTTGAGATATTGATAAAGTAAATACTTAGTCTATTTAATACTATGCATAATGAGTAAAGAGACCAAAAAAAAAAATCTCTTTTCAGCTTATTTTATTAATTTTAAAATGTATAGAATTTTATTTCTTGATAATAAACAAAGTTCCATTTATTTACAATACTAATATTATACTAAATATATAACACCACCTACAAAAAATTAATAAAATTTTATCATTTATATAATTATTTTAATAAAATAATTAAAAATAATATAAAATTTAAATTAAATGAAACCAAATATTAAAATATAAATTTTGTATTTAATTTCAAATTACTATTTATGCTATATCGTCTTATAAATACTATGTAGCATCTTGTGAAATTTAAAATAAAATTGAAATAAAAATTTATTGTTATTATTAGGATACCTCTTGAATCTTACTTAGGTTATCTGGACGTTGGTCCAGTAACGTATATGGAATCTGAAATGTTATGGACTCACTGTTTAGGTTATCTCTTCGATGTATGGCTAATACTTATTACTCCATTTTCCCACTGGGACAACTGATTGGAAATAGAGAACGTGCGTGCTTATATGTTGATCCAGTTAAATTATAATTCTAACGATGATTATTACAGCCTTAAGAAAAAGAATTTATTTAATTTAAGCAAATAAACATAAATTAATATATCATTAATTATATTATATATTTTAGTTTCAATCAATAAAATTGAGTTATATTAATTAGTGATAGAATAGTTCCTTCTATCTGTGTAAGCGAAATAACTCTTCTTTAATCTAGCTGCCATAGTGTGTGAAATTAAGATGGAGGGTTATTGTGCTATTTCACTCCTATTAGCCGTAAAATTATGGTATAATACACGAAAACGTAATTATTATTATTATTATTATTATTATTAGACAATAAGTTATTTTTTTATTTATTAAAAAGAACCCCAACCAACAATACATGTTGGTGGGAAAGAAATTAAAAATAGCACAAAGCATTATTGCCTTATAAATAGACCCAGCTAGATAGTATAGGTTCCATAACATAAATGATCTAGTTGTTCAGTTTTTTGGACAAATTTTTAATCATTTTATCCAAATAAAAAGCGTTATTATGGAATTCCAAAGTGGAGAGAAGGCTGATCATGCCAAATTTCTTAAAGCTCACAGCCACGTGTGGAATCATATTTTTAGTTCCATAAACTCTATGTCTCTTAAATGTGCAGTTGAGCTAGGCATACCTGATGCCATACACAATTATGGCAAACCCATGCCTCTCTCACAACTCATTGCTTCATTGCCAATTCATCCATCAAAAGCCTCCTTCATCCATCGCTTGATGAGAATCTTGATCCATTCCGGCATCTTTGTTACCGAAAATGTTATCAATAATAATAACGAGGTTGAAATTGGGTATGTTCTAACCGATTCATCTATGTTCCTACTTAAGAACAACCCCTTCAGTGTGACACCTTTGATGCTGATCAAACTTGGTCCCACCGTGACAAAGGCATGGCATCATTTGTCTGATTGGTTCAAGAACGACGATCTCACAGCATTTGAGACGGCACATGGAATGACGTTTTGGGAGTATACTGACAGCGTGCCTAAATATGGCCAATCCTTCATTGACGCCATGGCAAGTGATTCTCGATTTGTTAGTAGTCTGTTACTTGATGATAAGTGCAAGAGAGTGTTTGAGGGATTGGAATCGCTGGTTGATGTTGGTGGAGGCACTGGGACTGTTGCAAAGGCCATCGCCGAATCATTCCCAAACTTGAAGTGCTCCGTGTTTGATCTCCCAAGTGTTGTTGCTGGCTTGCAAGGAACTGACAACCTTGAATACATTGCAGGCGACATGTTCGCTGATCCTATTCCTCCTTCTCATGCCATTTTGTTGAAGGTAAAAAATGAATAGATACTTAACTCTTCCAATATCTCTTCATTGTTTTAGGAAAAAGTGCACAATTCCTAATTGAAAAAGTTTAGGAGCAGGACTTTTATCAAAATTTGGTCTAATATTTAATCACTAAAAAAAATGAATAATTTCACATTATTAAAAATATTAATAATAATTAATTGATAACTACAAATCATAAAATTTATTGGCCTTTAATACTCCTCATGCTTTTAATTAGAAAATTCTAAAGATAAATAATTTATAATTTAATTAAAAAGCATATTAAAATTAATATTTAATTTAAAAAATATAAAAATAAATAATTTTTACAACAACAACAATAAAAAAGTCTTGTCCCACTAAGTGGGGTCGACTACATGAATCAAACGACGCCATTGTGCTCTGTCATGTGTCATGTCTATAGAGAGACCATTTACATGTAGATCTCGTTTGACCACCTCATGGATGGTCTTCTTAGGCCTTCCTCTGCCTTTCGCCCCTTATCCATCTTCCATCTCATCCACCCTCCTGACTAAATGTTCTATCGGTCTTCTTCTCACATGTCCAAACCACCTAAGACGCGATTCAACCATCTTTTCCACAATGGGTGCTACTCCGACTCTCTCCCTTATATCTTCATTCCTTATTTTATCCAATCGCGTATGACTACTCATCCATCTCAACATCTTCATCTCTGCCACACTCAGCTTATGTTCGTGCTCTCCTTTAGCCGCCCAACACTTCGTACCATAAAGCATAGCCGGTCTTATAGCGGTGCGATAGAATTTACATATAAGTTTTAAAGGCACTTTTTTGTCGCATATAAAACCAGATGCACTCCGCCATTTTGACCACCCTACTTGGATCCTATGATTTACATCTTGTTCAATCTCTCCATTATCCTGTATGATGCACCCAAGATACCTAAAACTTTTAACTTTTCGTAGGGTGTTTTCTCCAATCTTCACCTCTATATTAGGGTTTTCCCTTCTCGAACTGAACTTACATTCCATATATTCCGTCTTGCTACGGCTTATGCGCAGACCATACACTTCTAAAGCTTCTCTCCATAACTCCAACTTCTTATTTAGGTCTTCCCTTGACTCTTCCATAAGGACGATATCATCGGCAAAAAGTATGCACCATGGCACAGGCTCTTGGATGTGCTCTGTGAGTACTTCCAAGACTAATGTGAAAAGGTATGGACTTAAAGATGATCCCTGGTGTAATCCTATACCAATAGGAAATTCCTGTGTCACACCACCTTGAGTCTTCACACTAGTTGTGGCCCCATCATACATGTCTTTAATTGCACGAATATATACGATCCTTACCCTCCTATTTTCTAAAACCTTCCATAAGACCTCCCTTGGTACCCTATCATACGCTTTTTCCAAATCAATAAACACCATATGTAGATCCCTTTTATTACTACGATACCTCTCAATCATCCTTCTTAAAAGGTATACCCCTTCAGTGGTAGATCTGCCTGGCATGAATCCAAATTGGTTCTCTGTTACTTGTGTCTCTTTTCTCAACCTCCGTTCTATCACCATTTCCCATAACTTCATGGTATGACTCATAAGCTTGATCCCTCTATAGTTTCCGCAACTTTGTATATCCCCCTTATTCTTGTAGATAGGTACCAAGTGCTCTTTCTCCACTCATCAGGCATCTTCTTTGACCTTAAAATCTCATTAAAAAGCTTGGTTTACCAGTTGATGCCTTTTTCTCCAAGACCCTTCCAAACCTCAATCGGGATATTATCAGGTCCTACTGCCCTACCATTTTTCATCTGCTTTAGAGCCTCTTTTACCTCGAAGTCTCAAATTCTTCGATAGTAGTAAAAGTTTTGATCTTCTTCCCTTGTGCATAATCGACCAAGGCTCGGAAGAGTCTTCTGTCCCTCATTAAATAACTCGTAAAAGTAGCTCTTCCACCTTTCCTTAATCTTCTCCTCTTGAGCCAACACCTCTCTATCCTTATCCTTTATGCACTTAACCTGATCTAAATCTCTCGTTCTTCTTTCACAGCTCTTTACGATTCTATATATACCTTTTTCTCCTTCTTTTGTGCCCAAAGACTGGTAGAGACCCTCATACGCTCTTGTTTTTGCTTCACGTACAGCCACTTTTGTCTCTTTCTTAGCCGCCTTATATTTTTTCCAATTATCTGCGTTGCGGCATAAAGACCACTCTTTAAAGCACTCCCTTTTTATCTTTATCTTTTCTTGTACACTGGCATTCCACCACCAGGACTTCTTGTCTCTTGATCCTATTCTTTTAAATTCACCAAAACTTTCTTTTGCTGTTCTTCTAATAACTTCTGCCATTTCTCTCAACATCTCTTCTGCACTTCTATTTCCATAAATAATTTTTAAATATTCAAAATTTGTTATTAAAAATAAATTAAACAAAAATTAAATACCAAATAATAAGTAATATAAAGTTCATCTTAAAAGCAAGTGAGAAATTAATATCTAATCTTTTAACTTTTTGAAATATATTGATACTTTTAAAGTGACTATTTTAACTATGACGTATTCACATACAAATGATATTGTGAAGGATTAGATAATTTGATATATTTGAATAACTTTTTTAACTATTCATAATATCATTTTCGTGTGAGTATATCATAATTGAAATAGTCAATTTTTTTAATTCAAAATGACATTTTTTTGATGAAATTAAAAATGTAGACTAAATACAATAAAAAAATACAAACTAAAAAATTAAAAAATTATTTTAATTCAAATTATTCTTGTATTAAAAATTATACAAATATATGAATTAAGTTTGCAAAAAGTAATTTCATTTTGCTTTGAATAACAATGCAGTGGATTTTGCATAACTGGAACGATGAGGAATGCGTGAAAATATTGAAGAAATGCAAGGAGGCAATCATGCAAAAAAGGAAAGGAGGGAAGGTGATTATCATAGACATGGTTGTGGAGGATGATGACAAGAAAGGTTGTTACGATCAATCACTTGAAACACAGCTCTTCTTTGACATGCTTATGATGATGTTATTCTCTGGAAAAGAAAGAAATAAAAGAGAATGGAGCAACTTAATTGTTTCTGCTGGTTTTACTGACTATAAGATAACCCCAATTCTTGGATTGAGGTCAATCATTGAGATCTATCCATAGAAGATAAGCTTATTGTTATAATAATGCTAGGCTAGTATTACTGGCTAGCTATATATTGGGGATGAAAATAATGGGTCATAAGTTCTATGAGCAGGTTAAGGGCTTGTTTGGGTGAGTTTTTGAGAAAAGATCTTTTTTCGAGTTATCTTTTTTTAAAAGATTTTATAGAGAAGTAAAAGTAATTTTATGTTTGGATATCTCATGTAAAAAGGTCTTTTTATGTATCAATTATGTTTGGGTATAACAATATAAAAGTACTTTTTTGTTCATTTATTACACGAAAAACATTTTTTTTTAAGAAAAAAAGATCTTTTAAAAAAAGATATAAATTACAGCTTCTCAAAAAAGATCTTTTTTTGATTTTACTAGTACTTTTACTTTTACTACTAGAAATTTGCCAAACACGTTAAAAAATAAAAAAAAATCTTTTTTCATTGAAAAAAGATCTTTTTTTAACAAAATAATGGCGCACAAACATGCACTAATTACTATTCCCCCATCATAAAAGCATATATCTCTATTGGGTCACACTAGTGTAAAGATTTACTTTATACAGATTTTATACAGATATTTTTTTTGTGGTTGTTTATTGATTTAAAAGCGTATCACTAAAAGTGTTGCTTAAAGAGAAAGTGTTACCCTTAATCGTTAACTTGGCTCTGATACCAATTTTTTAAAGTCGACTTTTCTTTTAATTTCTTTTTCGAAATTTCTATTAACTCTTCATATTTTACTTCGAATGAGTTTATAATTTGTATAGATTCGATTGGTGGTACTTTATTTAAATAATTTGCAAATTCATAATCAAAAGTGTTGACCATTTCTACTATTACTAGTATTTATAATTCTGATTTCATTTTTATAGTTTTTCAATCTTGTTTTAGTTTATAATATTCTTTTTTGCATGGATTATTGTATATAAAATCTTTTATCTGTTTGTCTTTTTCTTTAATATAATTTCTCAAATCTTCAAAAACTTCTTTTATTTCTACACTTTCTGTTGTTTCTAAATATCTTTTTAATTTTTCAACTTCATTCTCCATTTTTTCTTTCAACAGCTTTAATTCTTTTAAGTCATAATATGGTTTTTCAGGCATTTATAAATTTTTTAAGTTTAACTCCAACTTGTTTATATTTATTCTTATTTCTATCCTTTTTATTATAAGGTCATCAAATTCGATCTGAAGATTATTTAATTCCCTTTTATACTCCTTTATTTTACTTTTTAATTTTTTCGCCCTTTTTCTTTTTATTTTATTTTCTGGTCTTTCAATCTTTGTATGCTTCATTATTTATTTTAGAATTTCTGCAAATTCTATCATCGATTCATCACTATTTTCTAGAGATTCTATTAACTTTTCTAGCTCTTCAACTTCTCTTTTCAACTTGTCATAGATTATTTTTAGAGCTTCAAATGCTCTTTGATTTATTCCAGAAAACTGTAAATAATTCAACCGGTTTTCTCTTTCAAAGAGCTCTTGTTTCTTGTCTTGATAAGTTACATATATTTTTTCTTTATTTATTGTCATAATTATTTAGTGTTTAGGGTTTCATTTAATTTTTCGACCTTTTTTGTTAACTCTTTTATTTCAGAATTTTCTTCTTTAATCTTTAACTTAGATAAACTTAAAGGGCTATTAATTTTAGATTCTCTTATTTGAAAATTCGATGAAACTAATTTTCCTGATGGTTCTTTTAATAATAGAGCTGGGTTTTCAATAGCTTTATATTTTGGTATTTCTGTTTTTACAATTTTCTGAAATAATTCATCGACATAAATTCTTTCTTGGTTTTTAAATATTATACTATGATGGCTATTTGTTAAAGCATAATTTATTGCATATGTAATTGAAAATGGTTCATCGTCTTGTTCTATTAGATTCTTTCTGTGAAATTTATAAGCCAAACTTATAGATCTTCCAAGATTTTCAGTTGATAAAGGTATAGCATATCCAAGATGTGTAACACCCTACCATACAGAGTCTTATGCTTAAGTCATAATTCAGAGATGGCAAGGTATTACGACCTCTAAAACAAAAATTTAGTACGTATAGTAGTATGAATAATTGATTATAACTAGGAGCCTTTGTAGAAAAAGGGGTAAACAAAAACCACAACTCGAAAAGGTGTGCTGGAACCAAGCATTCTTCTTCTTCATTAAGAATAGGGTTGACTGTTTGTAAATTTTAGGGATATATCCCTTGGATTTACATTGTCAATCATATTTTTAAATCTCTTTACTGCATTAATGAATCCTGCAGGAAACTCACTAATAATTTTTAGATCATTAAAAATTAAAATTGTATCAATTAATCCATACTGAAAAAACTGATAGGTGTCAGATGGAGAAGCATCTGGAAATATAACCAGCTTTGTTAGCTATTCTTTGGCAATAGGATAATATCCCAAAATTGTCCTTTTTTCTTCAGTCCAATTCAGGACTATGTTAAGGGTTTCTCTGAGATTAGATCTATAGACCCTTTTCTTTTCCTTGATTTCAGCCCTTGTAGGAATGTTTCTTATTATCCCTGTTCTCTGGGTTTGAATTGGAGCTTTATCTGCTCTTTTTAGGGTTTGCTCTGGATGGAGAGCTTCATATTCCCTGAAGGATTTCTTTGCCTCTTCCAGTGTTAGAAATCCTCCTTTATGAATTATCCTTGATTGATGTGTGAATGGTGCTGCTTTTTCCCAGGCATTATATACTCCTTTCATGGGGCCATTATAAATTACATAATATTTTTTATCTTGGGTAGATTTTTTAATGATTTCAGAAATTGTTTTATTTTCTGAAATTTTTTCTTCACCTGATTTGTCCACCATGCTTAGCTGGCTGAACTCTGATGGTTTTGCTTGTTGTGTTGATTTCATTGCTTCAATGGCCTTCTTGAGGGATTGGATCTGTGTCCTTATTTGCTGACAATGCTTGCATTTTTCGAGTTCTTGCTCATATTTTTGAATTTCTTGATCTAATGCGTTGTAGACGAACTCCATTCTCTTGTTAATGTATCTGCAATAACATTTTTGTTACCCTTAATATATTCAATTTTTATTGGATATTGTAACAAAAATAATTGCCATCTTACCAATCGTCAATGATTATAATCAACTTTTAAATTATATCGTATGAAACCTGTTAGGTAACTTGAATCTGTCCTTAATGTAAATTCTCTGGGTAGTAAATCAATTTTCCATTTCTTAAGAGATTTAATTGCTGCTAGAGTTTCCTTTTCATGAGTGGTATATCTCTGTTCTGTTGGAGTAAAAGTCCCTGAAATATACTTGCAAAGTAATTCCTTTATGGAATATTTAGAATCTAGTGATTCTTTTTCTTATTCCAAACTTTTTATAGCTTTCTTAGCTTTTAGACATCCTGACCAGGTTATGTCTGAAGCATCTATTTCCACTATTAAGTAGTCGTTTTCTTCTGGAATATAAAGTTCTGGAAGTTTTTCACATAATTCTTTAATTCTTTGAATTTGCATACTATCTTTTTCATCCTATTTCCATTCTTTTTTAGTACTTATTTTTGGAAATAAGCTTTTAGTGTATTCTGTTATATTTTTTAAAAATCTTTGATCAGAAATATAATTTATATACCCTAAAAATTTTTGTAATTATTTTCTATCTTCTATTTTATTAGGAAATAAATTTACCTTTTCTAAAACATTTGGTTGAAGTTTTAGCTTTCCTTGAGTGGATAGAATTAATCCAAGAAACTCTATTTCTTGTTTTGCTATTCTTGCTTTCCTTTTGCTAAGAACTAATCATTTTTCTTTACATCTTTCTAAAACTATTAATAATTTTTGAAGATGATCTTCTTTATCCTGTTTTGTAAAAATTAGTATATCATCAATGTACACTAAAACAAATTCATTTAACTCTTTTAGATTTTCTTCCATAAATCTTTGATAAATACCTGGGGCTTGTTTTAATCCGAATGGTAATACATTCCATTCATAGAGCAACACACTTGTTGATCCTTTTGTTGGGCAAGTAAAAGCAGTTAATTTCTTTGTTTCTTCGTCTAAACGAAGTTGCCAATATCCTAATTTTGCATCAAGAGATGAAAACCAAGTTGCTCCTTTGATTTTTTCTAAAATAGAATCTTTTCTTGGAAGTTTATGAGCATCACCAATAGTTGCTTCATTCATCTTCTTATAGTTAATAACTATTCTTCGTTTTCCCCTTTTAATTTCATTATTGTTTTCGCCGTAAAAAGCTGGAGCCGCATGAGGACTTTTACTTAATCTTATAATTCCTTTTTCCAAAAGATCTTTACATTCTAATGAGAACTCTTCTCTATCTCTTGCGGAATAAGAAATTTTATTTGGAACATTTATCTCTTTTGTAGGATCTTTTAATTTAATACTTACTAATTCGTTATTTGTATTTTTAATATCTAAAGGATTTTCAGCACAAATTTCATCCAAAAGTTCTTCTATCTTTATTTCAAGATTATTTTTTGGAATATTTATCTGAAAGTATAAATTTAAATAACATGTTTCTAATATAGAAAATATTTTAAATTTTAAGATCTTATCTATAGTAGTAGTTGGTATTTTTATACGTTTCGATTTTTGATTTATTGAAGAATCGTGTGGAGCTTTTAAAACTATATATGTTAATTCTTGAATGAATGGATGATATAGCTTTAAAAAGTTATTGCCAATGATAAAATCCATTCCAGAATCTAACATATATATAGATGGAACAATGAACCTATAATTTTGAATAAAAACTTCAGCCATCTCTGCTTTTTGGTCAATTTTATGTATTGATTTGTCAGCTATTCTAACTCTTAATGGTTTCTTTAATTTTTTCCAATCAAGTTTTATATTTGTACTAGCAAAGCATTGTGTTGCTCCAGTATCTATGAAAGCATTTATAAACTTTTCTGATATTTTTATAGTAATAAATGTGGCATTATTACTAAGTCTCTGAGTCTGTTTCTGAGACATATTCAAAAATATAGTCTAGGTTATCATCAGATTCTTCTAATGGTTCCATGAAACAAGACTTAGCAATTTCTATTTGTTTGGTAAGATCCTTTTTATCCTTCTTTTTTGGACATTCATTTGCATAGTGTCCTTATTCTTGGCAATACCAACACTTACAATTTTCTTTTTTATTTGGACAATAGTCATTTTTTTGTCTTTTGTTTTTATTATTATTTCTCTTTCTAAAATACCTCTTTTTTCTCCAGTTTGGATAGTATTTTCTTTTTCTAAATTGATATTTTCTTTTTCTTTGAAAATTTTTATTAAGACCATATTTTTGAGGTATCTCTTCATTATCCTGACAGCAAATTCTAATTATATTTGTAAATCTTTTTTGAGTCGCTTCTTGCATACAACGTTCTTTTATTTCCTCTCTTATTGCAGAGGTTGCTCCACCAAAATTATTTTCAATTGTCCCTCTATTTATTTCTCTTATAAATCTTCCCATTATAAATTCATTAGTAGGATATGGAAGTTTTGTTATATACATACTAAGATAATGATTTTTATCTTCTTCTTTTAATTTGTAATAATGTATTCTATATTCACATATATAAGACTCCACATTACATAAATCATATATCTGAATATTAGCTAAATAGTTTTTTGCTTCTTGATATTCTTTATTATAGACTTCTTGTCTATGATCTATAATATTTTTTCCAAAAAATTCTTTATATAGAATCATCATTATATATAATATCTTATCATAAGCTGTTGTTTTTGTTGCTAATTCTTCTATTATTTGGTTTTCTATTGATGTCATATAATCTCTTATAGTTCCTTTAGTATGAAACCCTATGTAATTCCAAATGTCTCTTCCAGACAATTCACTAAGTTTTGGATTAGTAAAGGCTTCTAATAAGAAGGAATTCAACCAGTTTTCGGAAATTTCTTTTTCATTCTTTTTACAGTCTAAATCGAGCATTCTTTCTCCTTCCATTTCCTGGATTTTAGGAACGTATTTTGATGGTATTTTTGTATATTTTGAATCTTTATTTATAAACTCTTTTTTAAAAGCATAATTATCGAAACCTGTTTCCCATTTAAATTGAGATTGATTATCCTTAGATGTTCCAGCTTCATTTTTTACTTGTATTGGAATTGTTGGTTCTTCGTCACTTGAATAATCTAGGATGTGTTCTTCATTTTCTATATTTTCAGAATTTACTAATTCTTCTTCTATTTGAAATCCCTGCTCCATAATATTATTTTCTTGAGCCATTTTTAATTGTTTAAAAAGCATTATAACTTCTTCTAATTTTTCTTCAATATTTATAATTTTAGTGGTGATTTTACTTTTAAATCTGTTATGTTGATTATATTTTGAAATTTTTCTTCTTTGAGATTCTCTTTTTTCTTATTTCTTTGAAATTTTATGGATACTAATATTTCTTCAAGCATATCTACTATAGAATTTAATTGTGGGTTAAAAGTATGATAAAGATGTGGGGAATCATTTTCATGGTAACATTTTTTAGAAATTCCGTGTGAAAAATAAGTTTTTTCAGGTTTTTGAAGTCCTTCAATAAAACTTATAGTAAAATAAAGATTTTGAGAAAAATCATTTTGTATTGATTTTAAGAATTCGGTGTCATTACAGTTAACATTAGTTAAAATTATTAATTTTTGATCTATTAATTTTGATAACTTAATTATTTCTTCTCTTAAATCTTCTAATTTACTTTTTTCCATTAGGTGACGTTTTTCTTTGTGAAGAGTTACGGTTTTAAGTGAAAAGTGTGGCTTTAGAATGTGTGGTTTAGGTTTTGCCACGTAAGCATATCTTTAAATCTGTATGACTTTTTGATCTGTACACTATAATTCACCATCTCTATTTTGGCGTGTGTATAGTTGGTTTCAAACGAAATAATACTCTGTCTGTGTGTCAGTTCAATATATGTATAACATTATAAATGTATTAATTGATAATAAAGGGTGTACTTGCAATTTCTGGCTTGGTAATTTTCATGCATGATTTAAAACGATTTTTGAATATTCATGTTTAATTTAAAACGACTTCTAAATTTTTATTTTTGGTTTATATTATTCTTTTAAGCAACCATTTCAAAATCTTTAATTAGCTCAAATAGTTTCTAAATTTTCATTTTTTATTCGTATTATTCTTTTAAGTATTGTATTTTTCAATAGTATAGGATCATATTTCACAATATAATTTGTCTACATGCTCATTTTAGTTTCATATGTCCAATATGATATATCCATGTATCATTTGCAATGTCAAGAAGAACATCTATAAAAATATTTGTATACACGCTATAAAAAAAAATAGATGAAAAATTAATAAATTAAAAAAACATTGAGGATTTTGAATTCACGAAACAAAAAATATGTGAAATTTGGCCAAAAATTAATTTGATTCACGCCTTTTAATTTCACAAACTAATATGAGTCAATAGAGTAAATTCATAGACTAATTTGATTTATTTGTACTAGATGATAAAGTCACATGATACATGAATAAATTGTCATCTGATATGTGACAAAATTATTCACATCAACCTATTACGTCACTGTCTACAAATTATCATTTGTTATTATTGTGGTCAAATTATGGGAAACATTTTAAGTGCACCAGGAAGTATCGGTGTACCAGTTGTTTTAACTATTGATTTCAATTAATATATATTATATATATTTTGTATAATTCAAATCAACGGTTCAAATAATTGGTACACCGGTACTCCTGATGTACTTGAAATGTTTCCTATTTCCAAATTATGTTATAAAAAACGTTTTGAGTGAGCAAAGCATGAAAATGGCATTTTAGTGATTCAGCTATGATCAGGTGTTAGGTATTGGTTTGTCGTATATCCCAAGTTAAAATGATTATTGTATTTCATTTGCAATGTTGTAAACACTGTAATGAACACCTTTAAAATAAGAGAGAAGTGGACAACAATTTGCTGAAAGGTGGACGAAAAAGAAAAAACTCAACTCTGATGGTAGTATTGATTGCATTGTACAAGAATTGGTCGATAAATAAATAATGGGCTTTGAATTTGTTTTATGATTGGGATGGTGAAAATGCTTAACAATAGTTGTAGAACAACATTGAGTGTGCTCACGGTGAGATGAAGATAATCACTTTTATAAATTTATAAATATTGTATTTTTTTTATATTTTTAATATGATAAATAACCATGTAACAAATAAAATTTAAAAAGACTTTGTTAGGTAGATAATAGCTTTCGTGAACAATAGACTTTAAAATTGGCCTAATAAAATAAAATCACACTAGGGTGTGTTTGACAAACACATTGGTGAAGAAAGAAGTACGCTTGAGCTTCTTGAAAGTTTCACTTTCATGTTTGGCAATTTTTTTTTTTCTAAACGCAGAAATGATTCTGCCTCTGAACCCACGTTGAGAAGAAGCTCAAATTTGTAACTTCTGCGTTTCACGTTCATGGTTGCTAATTACCTTCATTTTCTTCTGTAAAAAGGATACCAATAACTATAAGCTTCACAGTAGTTCTCTCTAATTTTTTGTACTTTTTCATAGTTCTTCCTTTTATTTTTTTTTAATCAAAATCGTTCAAATTTGTTTCCGTCACTAGTAAATTGAATATTTTAATTTTTTATTATTTTTAGTACTCATTTTCATTTTGATACAAATATTGCCAAACATAAATCACGTTAACCCAAACTTACTTTTCATCAAAATCAATTTTGTAAAATCAATTTTATGCAAACTCACGTTTGCAAACTGAAATCCAAACACACACGTAAACACCTCCAAATTACCCACTTAAATCTTAATATTAGGATAATCAAGAGAGTACATGTACTCTTATAAAATTCTCTGGTGATACGACAAACTTGCCCTACACTTAAAAAAAAATCGTATTTAAAAAATTAAAGTTAAAAAATGGAGTTTGGGGAGTTAATTATTTTATTCCTATTTTTAATTGTTTGAAATTAAAAAAAAAAATCATTCTTTTAAGTAACAAGTAAAAACTTAAGAATTTGGATCTTTTAAAAACTTAAAGAGTAAAATATATTTCTTATCTTTAAATAGTTTTTTTCATATTTTTTTTTGTCTCACTTATAAAATAAATAGTGAGAGATCATATTTTATTTTCTAAAATAAATTTTAAAATTAAGAGGATCCAAATCCAAAACTCAAAGCCATTATAAAATAAGTAATTTTTTATTTATTAAAAAGAGCCCCACCAACAATACATGTTGGGAAATTAAGAATAGTATACAAAATGTTATTGCCTTATAAAAAGACCCATCAGCAGCTAGACAGTATGGATTCCATATAATGTTGTTCAGTTTTTTATGGAATTCTAAAGTGGAGAGAAGGCTGATAAGGCCAAATTTCTTAAAGCTCAAAACCATGGGTGGAATCATACTTTTAGTTTCATAAACTCTCTGT
>NC_029791.2:21157889-21159430 GCF_000816755.2 Arachis ipaensis | reverse complement strand
CAATTATAGTAAAAACAATATTAAAAAAAATTGAAGCATTAGATAAAATACATATTGAGACTTGATTAATCTTCTTTTTTATTAAAAAGATGTGGCTTGAAAATAGGTATACAAAATTAAGATTCATTCTGATAATTTTATTGACAGATATAAAGCTCGTTTAATTGTTTAAAGTTATTCTCAGGAGTATTGTATCAATTATAAAGAGACTTTTGTTCATAGTGCTGCTCGACTCACATTTGTTTAAGCTATATATTTTTGTAAATGTTACAGTCCGCAAATAGTGTCCAAGTCAGATAGATGTAAACAATGATTTTTTTAATAGTGATTTGCCAAAAAGAGTATACATAAAACTTCATTGAAGATATTCTTATTCTTGTAATAAAGTTTGTCTTCTTTCCAAGATACTATGATCTTAAGCAAGTTGCTTAAAAATAATTTAAAATGTTCAACAATATTTTCTTTAACTTTGATTTTACTTACAGTCCTTATGAAAATACTCTTTTCAATCGCAAAAGATAAAAAACTAGAGATAATAATACTTTGATTTTGTTGGGACATTTTTTATTAATCTTATCTAAAACATGGTATTTTAATTAATTATGAAAAAAATATATAGGCTAAAATTATTATCAGTTGGAAAAAACAGTACATGCCATTGCTGGTGCGGAAATTACAACTACAAACTAACTGACAAGTGTATCAGGTCGTACCAAATAATACCTCAGGTAAGTGAGGGTTGATCCCACGAGGATTGATGGATCAAGCAACAATGGTCAAGTGATTTGCTTAGTTAGACAAACAGAAAGTAGTGTTTGGGTCTCAATTGCATTAAACAGTAATTCAGAAAATTAGAAAAGCAAACAGTAAATTGGTATAAATAATATGGGAGAAAACAGTTAAGGTTTCAGAGTTATCTATTTTTCGGATTGACTTTTCTCACTAACTATTTTAATCATGTAAGATTTAATTCATGGCAAACTGTATATGACTAAACCCTAATTCCTTAGACCTTTTTAGTCTCCTCTAAAATTCATCAACTGCCAATTCCTTGGTCACTTAATTCCAATTAGAGGGTATAGTTCAATTCTAGTTTATATGCCACAAAAATCCTAATTACCAAAATATAAGAGGATTATATGTCACATATCCCGTTACGTCCAGATAATTAGTGATTTAGGAGAATATGTTTTCAAACTGTTGTTCAAGTAAAGAGCTTTTCCAAGTTATACAAGAACTCAATTAGAACCAAGGTCGTACTTCCGTTCCACTCAAATTCATAAAATAAAGAACGAAAACAATTCTTGAAATATAAATCAGTACATGAATTCAAATAGAAAATAATAAAATCAATCCATACAATAGATAGAACTCCTAACCTTAACAGTGGAGGTTTAGTTGCTCATGGTTCAGAGAGAAAATAAAGATTCTGAAAAACTATAAATTGCGGAATAAGGTCGAAGAGAAGAGATGAGCGCGAAGGGCTAATTCTTTTCCCTTTTATATCTAATCCTAATTAATGTAAAATATATTTCCTAAAA
>NC_029791.2:21149728-21157769 GCF_000816755.2 Arachis ipaensis | reverse complement strand
AAAGTAAATAATATTTTTTTTCTAATTATAAATAAAATAAAAGTTTAACCAAAATAAATTAATTGATTCTCGTAGCCTTTGGAACACATTGGGAACCACTCCTTCATTAAGGTCCACGCCGAACTTGAGAATTCCCAAGTTCAGCGTGGAGGAGGCAGTGGCTAAACTTCTGCTTTTCTTGAGTCCACGTTGAACTTGGATTAACCCAAGTTCAGCGTGGAGTGATGCACGTGACTTCCTTTGGTGCGCTGGACTGGCGCTGATCTTGAGAAAGCTCAAGTTCAGCGTGGAGGAGGCAAAGTGTTTTCTTGGAATTCTTCATGTTGACGCCGAACTTGAACTTCAAGTTCGGCGTGGAGGAGGCAGCAACAATTCTTCACTCTCTCCATTCTCTAGCCTTGACTTAAACTCCGTGAAATTCGTCCAAATTGCTACCTGAAATAAACAGAATTGCACACAACTCAAAGTAGCATTTATAGTGGCTAAAATATATTAAATCTTGATTAAAATTAGCAATTCAAGTACAAATTCACTAGAAAAAGATAGAGAAGATGCTTACACATCACAACATCAAACTTGAATTATTACTTGTCTTCAAGTAACCAAAAGTAGTACATGATTAAGATGTGAATTTGCATGAGAAGCAAGAGTTCAGTTATGCTCATTTCTCTTCTTAAAGTGGGGTTTATCTATTGTAATTCTGAACAGTTTTGGCATCTCACTCTCCTTTGAATAAGAGGAATGTCACTGTCATTCGGAATTAGAATCCAGATCATATTATGAATTCTCTGATTTTTACACTTCAGTTTAATCCTTAAACACAGCAGATATCCTTTAATTCTCAAGTAACTAGTGCTTTGCACCTTGAGCCTAGCTGTGACTTTAAATGTTCTGTCTCAAGGGTTAATTGAAACAAGAACACCACAAGCACTTAACTGGGAAACTCTCTTCAAGTTCTGATTTTTTCTTTCAGTTACTCCCAGACAGTGGTACTCAAAACCTTTGGCATACTCTACTAAAAGCATTTGGTCTCGACTCTAAATATCCTGTCTCAAGAATTACTTGACACCAAAAACACCACAAGCATATGACTAGGGAAACAACTCTTTGAGTTTTTAATCATGTCTGACCTTCCTAGTCATTGATACTCAGAGCCTTGAACCTTGCTTTTATTTTTCTTTTGCTGTTTCTTTTGCTTCAAGGATTAAGCTTTCACTAATTTTAGAAAATTCATAATGGTTCTCTAAATTATTGTTCCTTATACATCAACAATCCTTGATTTAAATTCAAACATTCATTGTTCATATCATGCATTCAGAATCACAGATAATACCACCACATTTAAGTAAATAAGACTACTGTTAAATATAAACTCAATTTCTCATGCATTATATCTTTTTTTTCTTTCTTTTCTTTTGATTTCAAGCTCAGTGAACAATAAATAATACATCTTTTAGAATTAAAATCAAATAGCAAAATAGACAGTAAATTAAACTAGAATCTAGGAATTAAAATAACAAATGATCATGCAGTAAATAAAACAAAAATAGCAGAAAACAGGACCATAATATAGTAAGAACGGGAGGGAATATAGAGTGAAAGGAGCTCAACCACTTCAATTATCTTAGTGGCCGTTTCATTCTTCAGGACCATAATATAGTAAGAACGGGAGGGAATATAGAGTGAAAGGAGCTCAACCACTTCAGTTATCTTAGTGGCCGTTTCATTCTTCAGGATGTGCTCTTCCGTGAAGATGATGACAACACTAAACTTAAAAATTTACTTGTCCTCAACTAAAGAAGAACTGAAAACAGGAAAAGACATAAGAAGACGTACGGAGGAGTGAAAATAATTATTCTTGCAAAAGAAGAATAAAATGATAAATGAATAAGAGAAGTTAAAATAAGTAAATATATATATAAATTAGAAAAATTCTCTCTTCAGAAAAAGAGAGAGAGAGAAAACTACGGGGTCATTTTTTTTGTTCCTATTCGTCTTTTTTGAATGGGAGGAATATATGGTCAAAGGGAAGGAAAGTCAGGAGGAATATATAGGGAAAGGTAATGGGGTGAGGGTATGGGTAAGGCAAAGAAGGTAGGTGGCAGGTGGTAAGAGCGGTCACGGGGCAAGCTTGGGTTTTGTGAATATATGGGAGAAGGGTGGGTGGGAATCGGTCTAGGGAGCAGGGGGCAAAGATTTGATGGAGATTTGTGGAGATTTGGCGAAGATTTGGGAACTTTCAACCAGCTGGCGCCGAACTTGAAGGTTGGGGCGTTCGGCGCCGTGACTTGTGCATGGGGTATCTCCTCTCCACGCGGAATTTGGTGCTGACCAAGTTCGGCGTCAGTCCCTATTTTTTTTTTAATTTTTTTGCACCATTTTTCTACGCTGAATGCGAGGGGAGTCAAGTTCGGCGTCACTTTGGCACAGAATTTTTTTCTTTTTATGTGCATATCCCACGCTGAACTTGAGGGAAGCAAGTTCGGCGTCAATGCATGGCTGATTTACGCTCCTTTTTACATCGTTCTCCACGTTAAACTTAGAAAATCCCAAATTCAGCGTGGGTCTTCCAGAAGTAAATTCTCACTTTTGCACGCACATACCTATACCAGAATTGAGAGAAGCAAGTTTGGCATCAACTCTTCCTCACTTGCACTCTTCTTACGTCGTTCTCCACGTTGAACTTGGAAAATCCCAAGTTCAACGTGGACCTAGCAGAGACCAATTCCTCTTTTACACGCAATATTTGGCGCCGTACTTGGAAATCTCAAGTTCGGCGTCAACCTGACCGAGTCAACCTTCTCCAAGGTGGGCAAAAATTATTCTAAGTGTTTGGTTC
Organism: Arachis ipaensis; assembly: GCF_000816755.2. Taxonomy (NCBI): domain Eukaryota; kingdom Viridiplantae; phylum Streptophyta; class Magnoliopsida; order Fabales; family Fabaceae; genus Arachis; species Arachis ipaensis. Next base: position 21,154,930 of record NC_029791.2, on the reverse strand, counting down.
CTGTTCTAAAATATTTACATGATCAAAACACACGTAAAACGAAGAAAAAACAGTAAAACTCAATAAAAATCAAATAAATAATAAAACCACTACTACGGAAAATAGATTAAGGATACGAAACCATCGGGTTGTCTCCCGACAAGCGCTTCTTTATCATCATTAGCTTGACGGTCAGCTCCTCTAAGGAGGAGGATCATAGGGGCTCAACTTTTCACCCCTCACTGTGAACTTCTTTCCTGTGCTCCCATTGATCAACTCTATATGCTCAAGAGACAGGATCCTGTTCACTGTATGAGGCAGGATTGGGCATGTAGTGAATACCACCTTCATTTCTGGGGAGAAGTCTTTAGTGAAAATCTTTTTGTTTCTCCATCCCCTAGGTACTTTCTTCTTTTTGGGAACCTCCTCCTTGGTGGATGATGCCTTTCCGACACCAAACTTAGGTTTGATGTCAGGGAGAATTTTGTTGATGGTCACCAAAGGAGGTTTGAGATGTAGATTCTGTTGTGCATCATCAGGGGGTTTTTGAAGGTTTGGATCAATAAGCTCAGTCTGCATGCACCTCTCTTCTTTACCTGCTGGATGTATATCTTTGAAGATATGAAAGAACAATTGCTCATTATGCACTCTAAGCACTAATTCACCCACTTCTACATCAATTAGAGCTCTCCCGGTGGCTAGGAATGATTTTCCTAGAATTATAGAGGCGTTCTCATCCTCCTCCGTGTCAAGAATCACAAAATCTGCTGGGAGGAAGAACTTACCCACCTTGACCAAGATATTCTCCACTAATCCATATGCAGGCTTGATAGATTTGTCTGCCATCTGTAATTCTATCCTTGTGGGTTGTGCCTCTTCAATTTAGAGTGTTTTCATAACTGAAAAGTGGAATGAGATTGATGCTAGCTCCAAGATCACATAAAGCTTTCTCAAAGGTTGTGCTCCCAATGGTGCATGGAATTTGAAAGCTCCCTGGATCTGGCATCTACCTTGGCAAGTTATTCTGAATTATGGCACTACATTCCTTAGTCAGGACCACTGTCTCATCTCTCTTTAAAGGCTTCTTCTTTGACAATAGCTCCTTCATGAACTTGACATAGAGAGGCATTTGCTCCAAAACATCAGCAAAAGGAATATTGATTTGTAACTTTCTGAAGACTTCCAAGAACTTTGAAAACTGCTTGTCATTGGTCTCCTTTTGAAGTCTCTGAGGATATGGCATTTTAGGCTTGTACTCAGGCGCCTTAGGCAATGTAGGATGAGTGTCAAGAGAGACTGGGAATTGATTATCTGCACGCCTAGGAGGGGCGTGTTCCACCTCCTCTTTCTTCTCTGCTGGAGCTTCTTTTTCAACTGGCTCTTTATTAACTTGTACTTCCGTACTTGCTACTTGTCCACTTATCAAGGTGATAGCCTTGCACTCCTCTCTTGGATTCGCCACTGTATCACCAGAAAATGTACTTGGAGGCCTCTCAAGTATTTGCTTGCTCAACTGGTCCATTTGCACCTCCAAGTTTCTAATAGAAGCTCTGGTTTCCTGCATAAAACTATTCATCATTGTCTCCCAGTTAGAGTTCTGCTGGGGCTGAGAATTTGCCTGCTGAGTTGGTTGTTGTTGATGAGACTGAAATTGGCAGTTATTATGATCATTCTGCTGAAAATCGCCTTGAGAATTATTGTTAAAATTCTGAGATCTCTGAGGTTAGTCTCTCCATCCAAAATTTGGGTGATTTCTCCACCCCTGATTGTAGGTCTTTGAGTATGGATTATTATTGGGGTGTCTAGGAGCACTCTCCATGTAATTGACCTGTTCAGAAGAAGATTGAGCATAATCATAATTCTCATTTTGCATAAAATTACCTGTCATGTCATAAGGGACCTCTTGAGGTGTATTCTGGGTGTTGACAGTTGAAACTTGCATTCCACTCAACTGTTGAGTAATTAAATTCATCTGTTAACTCAGAATTTTATTCTGAGCAAGGATAGCATTAAGAGCTTCTACTTCCATAACACCTTTCTTCTGAGGGTCTCAGAATTTACAGGATTCCTGTTGGAGGAATATAAGTATTAGTTGTTAGCAACCAACTCAATAAGATCAGTAGTCTCCTCTGGTGTCTTCTTCATGTGCAAAGAACCACCTGCAGAATTATCTAAGCGCATCTTGGACATTTCACATAAGCCCTCATAAAAAATATCCAGCTGAGTCCATCTAGAGAACATGTCTGGAGGGCATTGCCTAGTCAGTAGCTTGAATCTCTCCCAAGTTTCATAAAAGGTCTCACTGTAAGACCCAGAATTTTCAAATAAATCTTATTATGAATTAATTTTAATTCATTTATTCATTAAAATTTTATTCTCAGAAATTATATTATTAAAATTAATTAAATCATTTTCCCTCACAGCAAATGGGATGAGCATGAGTTTGTACACCTCAGGGTTCACTCCATTGGTCTTCACAGTGTCACAAATCTGCAAAAAATTAGAAATAAACTAATTTGGATCTTCCTGAGGAAGTCCATGATATTGACAATTCTGTTGCACAAGAGTAACTAGCTGTGGCTTCAGTTCAAAGTTATTTGCAGCTATAGGAGGCACCACAATACTTTTGCCATAAAGATCTGCATTAGGAGCAGTGTAAGAGCCAAGCACTCTTCTAGGTTGCTCATTCCCAATTGGATTTGCCACATTGGCATTAACAGCATTGTTATGATCCATAGTGGACTCTACAGCCTTGTAAAGTCTTGCTTGTTGCAAACGCCGCCTCAAGGTCCTTTCATGTTCAGGATCAAAGTCTAACAGATGTTCCTTGTCCCTGTTCCTGCTCATAAACTGACAGAAGATAGGAAAAGATGAAACTCTCTACGTCAGAGTGCAGAGAATTTCCAGTGAGGTAACATGTGTAAAATAATAAAATAAAAACACTTACTACTCAATACTAAAAATTTTCGAAAATAGTGATCAACAAACAACTCAAAAAATTTGAAATTTAAAGGGAAAATTAAATAGAAAAATTAAAATAAAATTAACTAGAGAACACCAAACTTAATTTCAGAAATTAAGGAAAAAAATTTAAATAAAATAAATCAATTTTTTTTTTAAAATTTAAAGAAATAAGTTAAATGAAATTAAAGCAAAAACGCCTAATCTAGGAAATCAAATAACTAGAAGTTGTAAATCACAGTCAATCCCCGGCAATGCGCCAAAAACTTGGTGCGAAAATTACAACCACAAACTAACCGGCAAGTGCACCAGGTCGTACCAAGTAATACCTCAGGTGAGTGAGGATCGATCCCACGAGGATTGATGGATCAAGCAATAATGGTCAAGTGATTTGCTTAGTCAGACAAACAGAAAGTAGTGTTAGGGTCTCAATTGCATTAAACAGTAATTCAGGAAATCAGAAAAGCAAACAGTAAATTGGTGTAAATAATATGGGAGAAAACAGTTAAAGCTTCAGAGTTATCTATTTTTCGGATTGACTTTTCTCACTAACTATTTTAATCATGTAAGATTTAATTCATGGCAAACTGTATATGACTAAACCCTAATTCCTTAGACCTTTTTAGTCTCATCTAAAATTCATCAACTGCCAATTCCTTAGTCACTTAATTCCAATTAGAGGGTGAAGTTCAATTCTAGTTTATATGCCACAGAAATCCTAATTACTCAAATATAAGAGGATTATATGTCACGTATCCTGTTACGTCCAGATAATTAGTGATTTAGGAGAATATGTTTTCAACCTATTGTTCAAGTAAAGAACTTTTCCAAGTTATACAAGAACTCAATTAGAATCAAGGTCATACTTCCGTTCCACCCAGATTCATAAAATAAAGAACGAAAATAATTCTTGAAATATAAATGAGTACATGAATTAAAATAGAAAAATAATAGAATCAATCCATACAATAGACATAGCTCCTAACCTTAACAGTAGAGGTTTAGTTGCTCATGGTTCAGATAGAAAACACGGATTTTGAAAAACTGTAAATTGCGGAATAAGGTCGAAGAGAAGAGATGAGCCGGAAGGGCTGATTCTTTTCCCTTTTATATCTAATCCTAATTAATGTAAAATATATTTTCTAAACTAAATAATATTTTTTTCCTAATTATAAATAAAATAAAAGTTTAACCAAAATAAATTAATTGATTCTCGTAGCCTTTGGAACGCATTGGGGACCACTCCTTCATTAAGGTCCACACCGAACTTGAGAATTCCCAAATTCAGCGTGGAGGAGGCAGTGGCTAAACTTGTGCTTTTTTTGAGTCCACGTTGAACTTGGATTAACCCAAGTTCAGCATGGAGTGATGCGCGTGACTTTCTTTGGTGCGCTGGACTGGCGCTGAACTTGAGAAAGCTCAAGTTAAGCGTGGAGGAGGCAGAGTGTTTTCTTGAAATTTTTCATGTTGACGCCGAACTTGAAGAACTTCAAGTTCGGCGTGGAGGAAGCAGCAACAATTCTTCACTCTCTCCATTCTCTAGCCTTGACTTAAACTCCGTGAAATTCGTCCAAACTGCTACCTGAAATAAACAGAATCGCGCACAACTCAATATAGCATTCATAGTGGTTAAAATATATTAAATTTTGATTAAACTTAGCAATTCAAATACAAATTCACTAGGAAAAGATAGAGAAGATGCTCACGCATTAATTCCCTTATAATTAAATAGTACCCAACCAGAAATACGGAGTTTAATAGGACAAATGATCTAGTTATATTTTTCAGTTTTGTTTGGACAAAATATTAATTTATCATTATGAAATTCCAAAGTGGACAAGTGGATGCTGACACTACCAAACTTCTTCACATATGGAATCATATTTTCAGTTTCATAAATTCTATATCTCTTGATTGTGCTGCTAAATATTAGAATTAATAATTATGTGTAGAATTTGTTAAAAAGAGGAGAGAGAGCAATAAAAAAAAGTTTGTGAGTATTTAAGTTATGTAAAATGATACAATATAGAAAGGTATTTATAGGTGCTAAGATAATCGAAATAATAAAGACGTAATATCCTATAATAAATATTTAAATATATTAAATAATGCTAATTGATCTAATTGATCCTAATTATATTTTAACAGAATTAATAATTTAACATTTTTTAGAAATCAAAAGTGTGGACAGAAAAATTTATTTGAAACTAACAAGAGATCATATATAGAGGAGCTTTTTAGGGTGATAAAAGTATCTCTAGG
>NC_029791.2:21137085-21149409 GCF_000816755.2 Arachis ipaensis | reverse complement strand
TTTAAAAACTTAGCCATTATAAAAAATCTACTCTATTGATAGATACTGAGAATAATTCATCAAGATATATTATTAAAGATAAGTATTGTTTTGGTTCTAAAATTTATAATTAAAATCAAAATTATTTTTAACATTTTTTTAAATGATTCTCAATATTATATTTAGTGTTAAAATCATCTTTTTGAATACAATAATTTTTAAAGAAATACCCTGTGTTTTGTTCTAATTGCATCCCATCTACTATCATAACTTTGCTGTTCTCTCTATAGTCACCACCACCAATAATAGCACGGTAAATTTTATGGTGTAGAAGAAGAAAATATTTTACACATGTTTTAATCTATTGTCAAAAGACATTATTAATAAGTGTATAGAATGAGAAAGATTGAACACAGCTTTTGCACATGATCAGTGAGTTATAATGTTAGTTGTTCTTGAGATGGTATCGAGGGTTAGGAAAGGTTAGACACAAGCAAATGTAACAGAGAGGGAAGCAGGAGAAGGTTTTCAATGTATTTTCTTCTATATCCTTTGTTTATAATCACTCTCTTAATATAGAATTCTAGGAAACTAAATACAAAAAGTATTCTAAATAAATATAATTGATTTTCCTTGATTATCTCTGATATCCTGTGATTTGTTACTCTAATTATAATATTCTATCAAATATTCTAACACTCCCCCTCAAGGTGAGCAGTGGGATCACCAATGCTTAGCTTGTTAAGGACATGGGTAAATGCTCTGCCTGCAACGGCTTTGGTGAGGATGTCTGCCAACTGGTCTTCTGACCTTACAAATGGAAGCTCAACACTGCCATCCTCAATCTTCTCCTTAATGAAGTGTCTATCAACTTCAACGTGCTTAGTTCTGTCATGTTGTACATGATTCTCTGAGATACTGAATTCTGCCTTATTATCACACTTTAATTGACTTGGTAGTTGTGGTGGAAAACCAATCTCGGTCATCAGTTTTTTGATCCATAAAACTTCAGTTATACCTTTGGCAATTCCCCAAAATTCAACTTCAGCACTGGAAAGAGCAACCACTTTCTTCTTCTTACTCCTTCATGTCACCAGGTTACCTCCCACAAGAGAAAAATAGCCCGATGTAGATCTCCTATCATTTGGATTACCAGCCCAATCAGCATCAATGTAAGCCTCAATGTTTAAGTACCCATTCTTTTGAAACATGATCCCATTTCCTGGTGTCCCCTTCAAGTACCAAACAATTCTCATGGCAGCTTCCATATGATCCTCTTGAGGTTAGTGCATAAACTGACTTATCACCCCCACTGCATATGCTATGTCTGGTTGAGTGTGTGATAGATAAATCAATTTTCTAACTAACCGTTGGTACCTCTCTTTATCTGCTAGATTAGCCCCTTCCTCAAACTTTAAACCGTGGTTAACTTGCATAGGAGTATCTGCTGGCTTACAATCGACCATCCCTGTTTCTGCAAGTAAATCCATGATGTACTTTCTCTTAGAAATAAAGATCCCTTTGTTGGAGCGAAGAACCTCTATTCCCAAGAAGTATTCTAGTCCTCCTAAATCCTTCATCTCAAATTCTCTGAACAAGTTATTCCTCAGTTTTGCAATTTCTTTCAAATCACTTTCGGTTATGATCATGTCATCCACATATATTATTAGGCACGTGATCATATCTCCTTTTCTTTCAAAAATAAAGTATGGTCAGAGTTGCTTTGTTTGTACCCATACCTTTTCATGGCCACTGTAAACCTTCTGAACCAAGCACGTGGAGACTGCTTAAGCCCATAAAGTGCTTTCTTCAATCTGCAAACTTCATTTCTTTGGAAATCTTCATAGAACCCTGGAGGAGCTTCCATGTATACTTCTTCTTTCAGATCCCCATGTAAAAAAGTATTTTTGACATCAAACTGATGGAGTGGCCAGTTTTCATTTGCTGCTATTGAAAATAGTACTCTGATGGTGTCAATCTTTGCAACTGGTGAGAAAGTTTCTGAGTAGTCAATGCCATATGTCTGTGTATAGCCTTTTGCCACCAACCTTGCCTTATATCGCTCAATGGTGCCATCTGCTTTGTGTTTAATGGTGAAGACCCATCGACACCCGACTGGTTTCTTCCCTGCTGGTAAGATGCACCTCTCCCAAGTTCCATTTTTACAAGAGCCTCCATCTTTGTTTCCATAGCTTTTTACCATTCACCCTTCTTATTGGCTTCCTGAATTGATCTGGGAATGTCTTCAGCTAGAAGGGAGGTAAGAAAAGCTCTTGCAATGTCTACCACTCCTTCTTTGGTTGTCTTTATAGGATACTTTAAATTTCGAGGAACATGTTCTGGAGAATATCGGATAGGTGGTACCCCTCTGTTTCTTCGCGGTGGAAGTGTGAAAGGTTCTGATTCCGATTCTAACCTGTCATTGTTAGTGACTTCATTCGTAACAGGAGAAGACTCAGCAAAGTGAAGGTCACTTACCTCTTGTTGGACATTCTCAGAAGGATGCTCATTGGTTGTGTTGGTCTCTTCTTCGTTAACAGAGGCATGCTCGTTGGCTCCATCTACTTGCTCTTTTGGAACAGTTTCTTGACAACTCAGGTTAACCAACCAACTTGGTGGTTCACTACTAGTTTTCTCCCCCTGAACATCAAGTTGGCTGCGGAAGAAATATTCTGATTCCAAAAAATCACAATCCATAGTTACATGTACACGATGAGTGATTGGGTTATAACATCGATACCCCTTTTGATGCGTAGCATACCCAACAAAGACACATTTCTAAGCACATGGGTCAAATTTGGTTCGGTTAGCTCTGGGTATATGGATGAACACAGAGCACCCAAAAACTCGTGGTGGTAACATTTGGACAGGAGGGATGTCAGATTGAGTAGCTAGGATCTGTAGGGGTGTTTTGTGGTTGAGGGTCTGAGAGGGTAGCCTGTTCAGAAGATAGGCTGAGGTAGCAACAGCTTCAGGCCACAAACGTGTCGGAACCTTTGCATCAAAAATCATGGCCCAAGTCATCTTCAGTAAATTACGATTTTTCCGTTCTGCCACACCATTCTGTTGGGGTGTGTTTGGACAGAAAGTTTGATGAATTAAGCCTTTTTCTCTAAAAAACTCTTGCATCGATTTGTTCACAAATTCACCACCATTATCTGATCTAAGTACTTAAATTTTTTTTATCAAACTGAGTGAGAATCATTTGATAGAATGCATAGAACTTGTCGGGTAGTTCAGATTTGTGTTTTAGAAAATATACCCACGTCATGCGAAAAAAATCATCCACAAATAACACAAAATACTGAAATTGATTATTATGAGAATTAGGAGCTAGACCCCACATATCAGAGTGCACTAATAAAAAAATAGAATTGACTCTAGTGTTGCTAGGAAAAAAAGTAACTCTATGATTCTTTGCCTGAATGCAAGTTTCACATTTGATGGGCTCAGTGTTACTAGTAAATAAACTAGGGAATAAAATCTTAAGGTACCCAAAGGAAGGATGTTCCAAGCGTCTGTGCCATAACCAGAGTTGCCTTGTAACCATTCCGTGAGCAAGTATGGCATGTCCCTTGTGAACAACCTCATTAACGTAATAAAGACCTCTACGTTCAGTACCACGCCCAATGATCTCCTTCGTAAGAATGTCCTGTAAAAGGCAAAAAGTAGAGAACATGAGAACCACACAATTTAGTTCTTTTGTAACGTGGCTTACAGAAAGTAACTTTGATGACAGTGCAGGGACATAGAGACAATTTTTTAATTTTAATTTTTTTGAAAAAACAATGGAGCCTTCTCCTTGAACTGCAATTAATTCTCCACTGGCTGTTTCAATATGAGTTTTAACAGGTGTGGAGAGGCTGTCAAAATCATGAGGATCATGGGTCATGGTATCAGTGGCCCCACAATAAAAAATTCACTGATCAGATTTTTCTGGGCTGGTATATTTTTCTGATTGGGATATTTTAAAAGATTTTGGGCTTTCGGCTGGGTCATAGGGAGAAGGAATTTGGGCTTCCTTTTTTAGTGGGCCATTTTGCTCAGGAGACCCATTAGGGTTCCCATTCTCTTCTGAACTTCCATTTCCTTCTCCCTTATGCGCCGCCTCTTCTTTTCTTTTACCTCCATGAGCGGCCGCGGCTTTTCCATGAACAACTGCTGATTTTGTTTCTTCCTCTCTTCCTGCGTCACCACCGCTGCTGATGGCGGTCTGCGGAGTGCCCACTATGGTGGCGGCCTTGCAATTTTTTGGTTTAGGATCTTCCCACCATTCGGGATAACCCACGATTTTGAAGCAAGTCTCCTTAGTGTGTTTCTTCATTCCGCAATGAGTACAATGGAGATGGCTTTTGTCTTCTTTGTCTCGCTGTGATGAACGCCGTCTAGCAGTTTCTGAGCGATTTCATCCCTGTCCCTGTGGTCTGTTTCTTGTGATTATGCCGATTCCGACTTCCCCTAATGATGTGTCCCCTCTGCTACTGGTGGTAGGCTTCAAAATCTGGAGTCGGGCCGCCTCTCTTCTGACGGCAGCATAGGCGGACTCCACTGAAGGGGTCTTCTCCTACATCAAAAGATCTCTTCTAATGGCTTCAAATTTTTCATCTATCCCTGTTAGAAATTGATATAGTCTCTGTTCTTGTTTAATTTTGTTGAAAATTGCAATATCATCTGAGCACTTCATAGGATTCGGTTGTTTTCTGTCAATAGCCATCCATATAGCCTGTAATTTATTCTAGAATTCCTCTAGGGTATCCTGTCCCTATTTTTGTGTGTTTGCTTTTCGGTGTAAATCGTAGATTTATACTGGGTCTGTGCTGCTCCCATAGGTTGTAGCCAATCCCTCCCATAAAGCCTTTGCGGTTGGGAATTGGGAGACATTGTTCATCAAACTCGTCTCAATATTTTGAATTATCCAGGTAAAGACAGCTTGATCTACTTGTTCCCATTTTTCATATTTTGGTTCTCTCTCTTCTGGTACAGGGGGAATACCTGTTAGATGGCTTTTCTTTCCTCTGTCACCGACAACTTTCTTCATAAGTGTTGCCCACAATGGATAATTGTCTCCATTTAATTTAAAACCAATTGACAAATTGTCAGGATTGGCTTGTGTTTGCTGAATTTCTAGGCCATTACGAAGCATATTTGTAATTTGCAAAGTTAGCTCATCAGTAATGATTGAGTAGTTACTCTGGTTTTGGTTTTAGTTCATGTTGTTGCTAATTTTATCTCCTGAAGATGACATTTTTTTTGGATTTTTTTTGGGTGTTTAGGGCATTGGAACAATGATGTTGGTTTCTGGGTTCCCAGGATCTAACACCGCTCTGATACCATCTTGAGATGGTATCGAGGGTTAGGAAATGTTAGACACAAGCAAAGGTAACAGAGAGAGAAGCAGGAAAAGGTTTTCAATGTATTTTCTTCTATATTCTTTGTTTACAATCATTCTCTTAATATAGAATTCTAGAAAACTAAATACAGAAAGTATTCTAAATAAATATAATTAATTTTCCTTGATTATCTCTGATATTCTGTGATTTGTTACTCTAATTATAATATTCTATCAAATATTCTAACAGTTGTTTTCCACTTGCCCGTGGCTTAGTTTCTAAGCATGATTGAAGTGTATTTCATTAATGATAATGCGACAAGAGGCTGGGACTTGGTTAGGGGTATTTTTTGGATTTTGTAGAATTGTGTCGATTTTGGGTCAGGACACTTGATTTTGTTTGATCTTCTAGTGAGGCAACATTTTTTTGGACGACAGTGAGGCCCCATTTATGAATGCTATTGCATATACATGGAATATTTTTTTGGACTATGAGGCATATAGGGATTGGTCTTTAAATTTTTGTTATGTATTAAAAGATGAATTGAGCTAGGTAAACCGAAAATAAAGAGTCCTTCTCTGTGTAATGGTGATGTTAAATACAAAAAACATAAAGACAAAAAAATATAAAGAAACATATTCTAAGATAACTTGTAGGTAGGATTACAGTATTTTAATACAGTATTTTGGTGGTATTAGTATTAAAAATTTAGAGTTTACTGTTTATGAATTACAGTTTAATGTAGGATTTATAGAGTTTGTTGTTTATATAATTTATGGTGTTAGGATATACATATTATTATTTAGGGAGTTTGACGTATTTGGGGTTTAGCATTTAAGGATTAGAGTATATGGTTTAGGATTGTTTGACAATGGATTAGGGTTAACTATATAAGATAGGGTATGAGTCGATTATTTAGGGTTAATAATTTATTATTTAGGATTTAGAGTTTGTTATATATATTTTATAATTTATGGCTTATGATTTTAGTATTTAAATTTTATGGTTGAACTTTTGGGATTTAGGATTATGGTTATGACAAGAGTTAGGATTTAAGATTTAGGTTTAAGAATGAAGGTCTAAGATTTAGAATTAAGGATTTAGAATTTTGGTTGTGGTGGTTAGTATCGAGGGTAAATGGTGTGGGTTTAGGATTTTGGACGTAGGGTTTAAAGTTAACGAGTATATGCTATGGGGCTTATTTTGTTCAGATTGAGCAGTTTTGTTGAATCTTTTATATTTAGTTTGTTTCTTCTTTTTCTTATTTATTTTGGGCTTGCTTGACGACATTGATTGCTTATGGGAGTCCATGTCCGTATGGTTCAGCATATTTTCTGAATAAGGACTTTTCAAAAGTTTATTTCTGGAGTATTGGGAGATTTCTGATTTGGTAGTTCTTTGTTTTTGTGGGCCTCCATGAACAATATATGGATTTCCTTGATGCGTATCCATGTACAAGACTCATCTCCGAAAAGAGATTCGGGCTTTGTTCAGATTTGTGGCTTTCTTTTTTATATATATATTTGGGCTAGTATAAGGTATTTGTTTTGTGTGCGGTTTTTTTATAGTCATGATGTAGTATAATTCAAGACTATGGACTCTCTATGACCAAAAAAAGAGGACTATGGACTCTCGTAAAATACATTTTTGGGCGGAGGGCTTTCGGTTTTTGGTATTTGTCGTTTCCTTTTTCTTAATTAATATCTTCAGCCTCCATAAAGATTATGTAGGGCCAAGGGGTTTCTGCGTCTGACTTTCTATACTGTTTATTCATGATTTTGTGGCATTGTGTTGTTTCCTATTTTGTTTCTCCCTTTTTCACCTGCGCTTGCATAAAACTATAGGAAAATTATTAGGTGTTCCAAGTACTTTTATGGAACATAATTGTTCCAATAAACAAAAGGTTCCCATATTAATTTTGTCGTTTAGCAATTTTTTAAAAGACTCTAAAATCCTCTAAATTAGACATTAAATGACATAAATGGGCAGCTATAAGAGGTTTGCTGTCCCTTGGATTGTTGGCTTTCAATAACTGGCTTAATTGTTTGTAAAAGTTATCAATAATTTTTTTATAAATAATAACTATAATTTTTTAAGACAATAAATAAATAAATTTCAACCTAGTAATGATTTAAAAAATATAAATTCTAATATTTAAAACATTTGTATCTATTTATGAGTATCATTTATTATCAATAATTTTAAAATTGAAATCCGCTATAATATATCACTAATCAATTAAATTTCATACTTATCATCTCAATTGAATTAAAATATGATAGTTATAATTAATATTTAATTAAAATAGCTATAATAACAACTTTTAATTATAAATATTCAGAATATATAACGTTAGATTTACTTAAACATATTCAATAACACTTTTATCATCAATATTACTCTATTTTATATCTTCGGGATCAAATAAATTATTTAAAATATCTCTAAGTATGTTTAGTTTTAAGACAACAACAAATACTTATTTGGTATACATTCTAATATATTATGATTAATAATTTTTGGGTAAAAAACTCAAATAAACCAAGCTGAGAAGTTTATTACCCAAATCAGCCAAAACAAAAATTTTTTCAGCAATCTACCAATGACCATTTAAATATAATTCGAATCATATTGATTCGAACTACAAATGCATGTAATTCGAAACAACTTGTTTCGAATTACGTTTGAATGGATATGCATGTAATTCGAATCAAGTAGATTCGAATTAGAGAAGGGTAAATCGAATTGACTCGATTCGAATTAGTAGGCTCACATATAAATAAAATAAATACAATAAAAAATAAAAATATAAAAAAGAGAAATATAAATTTTATAATATCAAACAAAAAGAAAATATTCTATAATTTTTCTAGTACTATTAGTACTCTTTAATTTAGTATTATTTTGGACTATAAATTTTCATTATTTATGGCTTTATTGTTACTTATAATTAATTTTTTATTTATTTTGTCCTTTTTTATATGATCATAGATAATTTATATTATACAAAATTTTGATAATAAACGTAGTATATAATAATTATAATTACAAATTTTATAAAGTCATAATAAAAAATAAAAAAATTAATACAAAACAAAAATAGAGTACATCAAAAAATAGAAAAAAATCATACAGATAAGAAATAATAAAAATTTCATAAAATCAACAACATATATCATATGAACAAAAAAATACAATAAAAAGTAAATAAAATTCGTATGAATAAAATCAAATAAAAAATAAAAAAATTTCATACACAACATAAATATAATGCAGGAAATGATAGAAAAAAAAGAATTCATATGAAAAAAATAATAAAAATATCTTTAAAAAAAGGTCAACAATATTTGTCATATGAATAAAAGAAATACAATAAAATAAATAAAAAATTATATAAACAAAATCAAACAAAAATAAAAAAATCATAAAAAATATACATATAAAAAATAGTATAGGAAATGATAAAAAAAAACTCATATAAAAACATAACATCAGAAATCGTAACATTAAAAATTAAAATATGAAAATGAGTACTAAAAATAATAAAAATTAAAATATTCAATTTACTAGTGATTGAAACAAATCTGAACGCATTTTGATTTAAAAAAATGGAAAGAAGAACTATGAAAAAGTAGAAAGAACTATAGAGAACTAAAAATGAAAGGTAAGGTTGGTAAAAAAGAAAAAAATTTCTCACCTAATTTTCTAAAGGTAATCAGCAACCATGAACGTGAAATGCAGAAGCTACAAATTTTAGCTTCTTCTCAACGTGGGTTTAGAGGCAGAATCGTTTCTGCGTTTAGAAAGAAAAAAATTACCAAACATAAAAGTGAAACTTTCAAGAAGCTCAAACGCACCTCTTTTTTCACCAACGCGTTTGCCAAACACACCCTAATATTCTGTAACCAAATTTATATAATTAATGATAAATAAGGTAAATTCTGGCTATTTTTTTTGTCTACCTAACAATATTAATCCCTAATATTTTTGTTAGGGTACAAATTTGCCACCACAACTACTGCCTACCTAGCAATATTAATCCCTAATTTTTAATTTTTAATTTTATTGTCAAATAATAAAAAATATAATTTTAATTTTAATAATACTTTTTAAATATTTCTAAAATTGTGTAATCATCAAAATATATATATATATATATATATATATATATATAATATTTTTAGAAAAATAAAATTATACGGTAAATATCTGTTGTATCAACTATAAGATATATATCCTTTCTATAAATATCCTTGTATTTTTTTTTTAAATTTAATGATACAACTATAACATTTATTAATATTTCATTCAATCTAAATAATAATAAAATATATAATTTTTTTAAAAATTGATCTAAATTAAATTATTAACATTTTTATTATTTAAAAAAATTATATTTTTATACTTACAAACACATATCTCAATTAATTACATATCAACTGCACATATGAGTTTGTAAGTATAAAAATATAATTTTTTGATATATATGAAAAATAAAAATATAATTACATATCAACTGCACATATGAGTTTGTAAGTATAAAAATATAATTTTTTGATATATATGAAAAATAAAAATATAATTACATATCAACTGCACATATGAGTGTAATTAATTTAGAAAAATAAAATTATACAGTAAATATCTTTTGTATCAACTATAAGATATATATCCAACTATTCAAGTAAGAACGTGAAAAAAAATTTGATATATATCCAACTAACGTAGCATTATATAGGCAATAATTCGAATCAACTTAATTCGAACTACCTAGTGTCACCAACATTGAATAATTCGAATCAATATGATTCGAACTCCATAGAGTCACATGAGCCTACTAATTCGAATCGAGTCAATTCGATTTACCCTTCTCTAATTCGAATCTACTTCATTCGAATTACATGCATATCCATTCAAACGTAATTCGAAGCAAGTTGTTTCGAATTACATGTATTTGTAGTTCGAATCATATTGATTCGAATTATATATAAATGGTTATTGGTAGATTGCTGAAATAATTTTTGTTTTGGCTGATTTGGGTAATAAATTTTTCAGCTTGGTTTATTTGGGTTTTTTACCCTAAAGTTTATTTATACTTCTATATTATATTTTTTGTATTTTTATTCTTAATCATTTTTTCTTAACTCTTTTCTTTAATTATTTCTAAACATAAACTAAAAAAATTATAATTAAAATTCAAAATTACACCATAGAATATCATCTTAAAAAAATATTCATACCAACAAATAAAAATAATTTTATCTGCTTATAATTGAGTATACTAGATAATTATATTATCTATTACATAAAAACACTAAAAAATACACATAAATCAATACGGACAAAAATAATATTATAGGCAAAAATACTAATTTAGTATTATTATGAAATTTTTTTACATTTGCAAATTTAAACATTTTTTACGACTTAAATTTTTATTTATAATTTTCATAATTTTTTTATAACTCTTTTTTTTTATCTAATTTTTAAAGATTTATATTTTGATCTATCACTTCTTATTGCTAATTATTTTATTTTTAGTCTAACGACTCTTATTTCAATTTTGAATTTCTTAAATAAAATTTATTCTAAATTTGAGATTTTAGAAAAAATATTTTATATTAATTTAAAAAATTTAGTATTGTTTCAAGTAATATTAGTTAGAATTATTAATTTTTGATCTATTAACTTAGATAATTTAATCATTCCTCTAATTAAATCTTTTAATTTACTTATTGATTTAACTTTATTCATAGTTTACGCTTCAATTATTAACCTACGTTTTTTTAAAAAAAATTAACTATGACCAAATAAATAACTTTACAAAAAATTTTTGTCAGCTTTATACACTGATGATATATCTAAATTAACATTACAATATAAAATTACATTTACATACTTAAAATTTTCACTATATCTTAATAATAGCCTATTTTTTTTAGACTTCATGCACACTTCTATCTCAAAATAATTCTCATTCCAAAATATAATTATTCGCACAAAATAAAAAATTAATTAAAAATACACATCAAAATCGCTTAAACCCCTTACAGATTTTTATGTAGCTTTCTATTTTTTCTAATCTGTGCTCATCAAAATTTATTTCTATCGCACTATCTCTTTGTTGTGCCCAAAAGAGTCTAGCCCTCCATTCATCCATTATATTGTCATCACAAACAAAAGACTCACAGTGTCCACGGCCCAAAATAATCTCCACTCGGCTCCTCTAGCTAATCCCAACTCACACAATCTTGAATTTTCTCAAGCTGCCTGCCTTGTGCCTCTTGTGCCAGCTTTGTCAACAAAGCTAAGATTCAAATCTTCCAAGTACGCACAACGGGACGACCGGTTTTTTGTCCATCATGGTCTTCTTTTGATGCATTTTCACGACACATTCATTCCGCCGAATCAACACCATTCACTTTAATTATATTAAATCTGCACGGATTAACTGATTAGAAGAGAAAAGTTCCAAATCCGTCCAGTGGAACAGGTGATAACCTTCCAAAACTATATGTTCTGTTCTGGTTGTCTTTGCACAAATTATGTGTTCTTTTTAATTAATATGTTCTATTTTTTCTTTGTTTATTTAATCTTTGTTGCGCCCTGTCGTCTCCAAAGGGAGATTTTGTTTTTTTCGAGGAGCATTGCCAAGGTGACCGACGTGCCCTTTAGACTTTTTAACCAAAGCAACTTGAAACAATTAGTGTGCTTATTATTTAGTGTTATATTCAAAACACGTCAGAGCGTTTTAAAAATTTAAAATGCTTTTTTAACATAATGTTTAAATAAACCAAAATATCCTTTATGTAACAATTTTAAAATTATTAGCCTATTTTTATGATACGAATTCGTATTAATAGATAAAGAATTAAATAGAAATTCAGAGAGAATAGGATAAAAATTCTTAAGACTAAGAGCAAGAAAGAAAATAAAATTTTTAATTACATCATGTATAATTATACTATTATATCATATTTTTATTTATAGTATATTTCTTTAATTAGGTTGTAAA
>NC_029791.2:21130677-21136762 GCF_000816755.2 Arachis ipaensis | reverse complement strand
GAATTACAATTAATAAAAAAAAATAATTAATTCTAACATAATATTTCTAGGTTAAATTACACAGTTAGTCTCTACACTTTTAGTGAAATTGTAAATTGGTCCCTATAGTTTAAAAATTTGTAATTGAGTCCCTAAAAAATATTAAAATTTGTAATTAGATCCTTAATAACGTTTACCGTAAAAAAATGCACATTTACCATAATGTCCTCTTCTTCCTCTTTTCTCCTTTTTTTTTTCTTCCTCCTCTCTTCAGAATTTTTCTGTTCTTCTTTTTTAACAACAACAATAGGGCTTCAACAACAACAATCCCAGAATCGTTGAATCATGAATCATGAATCATGTCTAAACTCAATTCAACTCAACTCAATTATATTTAAATTAGCAATAATCAAGGACTTCACCTCATCACAAGCAAAATCCTTCTCTCTTGTATTATTATTCAAATTCTTTACTTGATAAAATATATATTATATAGTTTATCATTTTCTCTTCAATAGTAACCACTTCAGAGTTAACAGTGAGATCAATCGAGGATGGTGGCATCATAGGCATTCATGGAGATCCAGATTTCAACAAAATGAGGTTTACGATGGAGTTAGGTTTCCAGCGATGGTGGCTCCTCCTGCAGCAATGATGGTGTCACTTACGGAGTCTATCAAGGGCAATAGAGAGTACCTGGATTCTCTAATTTGGGAAAGAGGTCGTGGTGTTCAGGGAATTCCCGATCCAAAACCCCTTTGACTTCAACAACGTCGTAGAAGACTTCGGCTGGGAGGAGTTTCCCTACCACGGTGGCGCCGCTCCCCGCAGCAACGTTATTTGCCGTGTGTTCACCGCAAATGAGTCCCCACCGAAGCCGTTCCCGAAGTAGCCTTCACAGGAGCGGGTAAGAAGGGAGAATTGGCTATGGCTTTGAAGAGTGATGGTGCGATTGTTGTTGTTGCTGTGATCTTAAGAGAGGAACTTGATTGTGAAGGTTGGAATTGGAGCGTAAAGAATTGGAAGAGTATGTGAGGAAGTAGAGGAAGAGAGAAATGGAGTTGAGGATGAAGAGGAAGAGGAGAGTGTTGGAGAGCAACGTGTTCCTTCAATTCATGACGCTGGGGAGGGGGTGAGATGGGTTAGGGATTTTTCCTCTGTTTTGGAAAGTAGAGAAGTGACAGTGAGAGGGCTGAGGAGGGGGTGGGATGGGTTAGGAATTTTTTTTATCATTTTTAAATAGTTAAATTATAGTGTTAGTCCCTATACTTTTACTAAAATTGCAAATTAGTCCTTACTGTTAAACACGTGCAACTCACATGCTTAAAATAGCGAATATATTGAGGAATATTCCGTTAAATCAAACGGTGTTTGAACGGTATGGACCCAATTATAAATTTTAATATTTTTCAGGGACTCAATTACAAACTTTTAAACTATAAGGACCAATTTACAATTTCACTGAAAGTGTAGGGACTAACTGTATAATTTAACCTATTTTCTATGCTACTGCTAAAAAAAATATACTTACCACCAAGATTTCATTATTTAAAAATATTTAAATCAAAATCAAAATATATATTTTTTTAAAATTGGCCCAAAGTAAAAATCAAAGTTGAGCTGAGCACACCAACTGGAGGCCCAACCCATGAGGAGGGGGCAAGACCTTCCCCTCTTCCTCATTCCTGAGAGTGAAGATGAGAACTGGACCAAACAACACATGGACGAATCGGCAATCTATGCTGCCTTCGGTCCCCCTCCGGTGCAACCGGAACTGCCGTCCAGCTCCCATCCCTTATCATTCTTCCTTCTCCATTCACACTATCCCTGCGGGATCCACCACTAGCCACAGCAACCCATCACAGTGTCGAACTCTATCGTAATCCCAAACAAAGACAGCCGCTATGAGTGGTGGTGGCTTAGCCACTAGCGGAGGTTAGGGTGGGCATGGTTTGGATTTTCAAAAATCCAAATTGCATCCATTTTAGAACAAGTTTTGTGATTCATGAAACCAAACTGGAACCGGATTAAAAAGAGAAACCGGTTCTAAACCGATTTCGAAAAATAAAAACTGATTTTAAACCGATTTTGATATTTAAATCCAGTTTTTATATATAAACCGGTTTTAAATTCGATTTTTTAATATCCAAATTGAAAATTCAGTTTTTTAACCAAAAATCCAATTTTAAAACCAGTTTTTAAAAATTTTTTCAAACCATAATTTTTTTAAAAGAGAAATTAAAACTAAAGTCTTTTTAAACTATATATGTTCATTACAACTAGGATTTGTTCTTTATAAGTCTAATAACAATAATTAATCTATATAACATTTAACTATTCTCAAAACATAAAAAAGATACCACCGAAAAATCTCCCTAAAATAATAACCCTAAAACATCAACCTTCCACATGTCATTAGAACTTTTTCTTCTTCATCAAGAATTTGACAAATTCACTTATTGTCTATTTCAAGATGAATTTTTATTTTTATTTTTTTCGATTTTTTATAATTCTGAAGACGAACTTACTTATTAATTGACCAAGTGGGTGTTGATATTAAAATTACTATTTGAAAATTAGCAAATACATTTTCTATTTTCTATTTTTTTTCTTTTTCTACTTTTGTTGAAAATGACAGCATCAATATCTTGTGATGTTAACTAATGTTAACAATTGAATGAATTGGACTTAACAATTGAATATTGGTTGGACTATTCAACCAACCTTACTGTAATTAGTAACAATTTATCCTCATGCAAACAAGCTTAGTTGGCTACCAAATGAAAACAATTAAACTCCGATCCTAACTAACACGCTCTCATTTACTCATTTCGTCGAACACTTAGAATGCACACCGCCAAACATTAGGAAAAATAATAACAAGCATAATTTCTCTCATCAGCAATTCCTTTCACATAAAATTTCACTAATTTGTGCAAAAGAAAAATTACAATTAACATATGCTAATCTAAAAATCGTTCCAATAAGTCTCCCCAAAATTCTCGTCCTCTTCGAACTTAAACATAAACACGGCATGACCATCATCACTTTTATCCAGATTGTTATTCTTATTATTGTAGGAGTTGTTATAGTTGTTGTAGTAGTGTTGGTATATTTTTTTCACCAATTCAGTCTTAGATTAGGATTTTTTTCAATTTTGGATTTTAATTTGGATATGGATATGGATTTGGATTTAAACTGTTTAAATGGTTTGGATTCGAAAACTAAACTATAAAAGAGATCCAATTTGGTTTAGATTTTTTTTAATTTAAAACTGATTTTTTTAAATGGTTTGGTTTGGATTTGGTTTAAAATCCAAAATTTGGATTTTTTTGCCCAGCCTTAAGCGGAGGGAAGTGACGGGACGAATCTCCACCGTCCGTCATCGTTGCCTCTCCATCGGATGTTCTCTGCCTCCCCTTCGCACTAGCGTCGTCCTCGATGCATCTCATGGCTTCGTCATTGTTACCGAATTGCCTCAGATCTCGGCTATTTGCATGCAGCATTCCACCAAGCACCATTAGAGGCTGAAGCACAGGGAAATAGTGGCTAGTGGCTGGAGTTCCTTCCTCGCGATCCCAAGAAAGCACTGCCGCCAGGAGCTTTGGTGGCCATGCCACGATAGGAGAAACGCGCCGGAAAGGGCCGTGACGAGGCACCTCACCACATCATTTTCTTGCTGCCACCGCGTAAGAGCTATGCATGATTCTCTCTACCTGTGATTCTCCCTTCCTCGTCGCGAGGACTCTGAGCTCGATATCGCTGCCGCTACTCCGATATACTACTTTCTTCGCAATTATTTTTGAGAGTACGTGATTTTCTTGATTTAGAGTTATTTTCTATTGCAATTCTAGAATTAAATTTTGAAAACCTGCATGATCTGCAATTTCTGTGGATTCATTGTTAATTCTGAAAATTTTGTTGTTGCATTCTCAAATTCGGTATTCTCTTAATTTGATTTTGAATCCTAAAATTATAGAACTGTAAGTGTTGAATTTTCTGCTTCTGAATTTGTTGAATGGTTGTGTGTTTGTTTTCTGAATTCTTCATCGTTCTTGTTCGTATTAGTTGGAGCTTCGTTAGAATCGTTTGTTTCTGAAAGTGTTGAATCTGTTGTGGTTGAAAATTCTAGAATTGAAACTTTGAATCTATGTGTTGCTGTTGTTAAATTTTTGTGTGATTAATGATTGAATTTGGACCTTGCTTTTTCTAAATAAATTTCTCAATCTAAAATGTGGTTTGTTGCAATATCTGATAATACTAGTTAAAAATCTAGTTGATAATAATGCAGGAATGTTAGCTCGAAGATCGACCAATCTGCCAGATTATGTTGCCGCTAGAGCCGAAACTACGTCAGATCGCGACCGATAGTCCTCCGGCGACCTCCCAAAAAATGGTTGGCATTCCACCACTTCCATGCACAAAGGATCCACCAATAACCATTATGACCATCGAACAAAAGAATGAGACTTGAATCTGAACCACCGTGGGGAGCGGTGATCGTCGCTGACACGGAGTTCAATGAAATTACCATTTGATACAAATTTGTATCAAAAGATAGAGAAATATATAGAAATTTAGAGAGAATAAGATAGAAATCCCTAGGACTAGGGCCAAGAGAATTACAATTTCTAATCCTAACACTTTATAGGAAGGGTTAAGTACTTTTTTCGTCCTTAAGGTTTTTGGTCAAAATCAAAATCGTTCCCAACCTTTTTTTCATATCAAAATCATCTTCAACGTTAGAAAATGTTATAAAATAATTCTTTTGTCCAGAAACGATATTTTTTGGACGATTTTTCCCTTAAACAAAAATAAAAAAATCCTTCCCCTCACCACTAACCCCCAACCCCCCTCCCCCTGAACCTTATCATCATCCTCCTTACCCCCACATTCTTCTACTTCTTCTTCTTCTTTTCCCTCTCTCTCTACTCTCTTATCACCACCACCGTCCCACCCATTACCCTCATCCATCTTCACCATTAATCACACATCACCATCTGCCCATCTCCATCACCAATATCACCACCATTACCACACACAATTTTCTCTTTTTATTAACACCACCACCATTACCACACCCACTATCCTCAATCCTTTTAACTTAATTTTCACCACCCAACATAGAGCCACAATCAAATTCCAATTGAAAAAAAATACATGAATATAGAAAAAAAAGTAAAATAAAAAAATAAAAGAAAGGAAAATTTTCAATCTCGTAACCTTCTTTTCAAGAAGTGCTTTCAATTCGTCTTTCAATTCCGCCGTGGAACTCTCTTCGACGACCATCGCATCTTTGGGCAGAATGAAGACCGGATCGGCTTCGTCGTTGACGTCTCCCTCCTCTACCGCGTCGTTCGCAACGCCAGCCATTATCTGTTGTGGCTCCTCCTCCGACAGCAGCAATAATCGCCTATGGTTCAAGCTCTTGAAGAAGCTTCTACTGGATGAAGTCTCTTTATTTTGTGATTCTTTAATTTGTGTGTGTGATTTAATCTTTGTTTTTGTGATAATGGTGATGGTGATGGTGATGAGAAGAAGATGAGTGGGGTTAGTGGTGAGAGAGAGTAGGAATCTGGACAAAGGGAGAGAGAAAAAGAGGTTCGTTGATGATGATGAAGGAGGTTAGGAGTTAGTGATGAGGGAGAGTAGGAGTCTAAAAAAAAGGGAGAGAGAAAGAGGTTCGGTGATGATGAAGAAGGGGGTTGGGTTAGTGGTAAGGGGAAGGATTTTTTTATTTTTGTTTAAGGGTAAAATCGTTCAAAAAATATCGTTTATGGACAAAAAGATGATTTTATATCATTTTGTAACATTGAGAATGATTTTAATAGGAAAACAAAGTCGGGACGATTTTAATTTTGACGCAAGACCTTAGGGACGAAAAAAATACTCAACTCTTATAGGAATATTATTTGATTTATTAGCAATTATGAATTTTAATTTAACCAGAAAAAAACTTCTTACAATGAATATTTAGAGTATTAAAATATTCTATAGTCATTAACATGAAAAGGCTAAATTACTTTTATAGGATTAATTAAAATTATTTGATTATATTAGAATTCAGAAAACAATATTATAAATTATAAAGACTACACGTAATACA
>NC_029791.2:21108512-21130603 GCF_000816755.2 Arachis ipaensis | reverse complement strand
CTAAGAAACTTTTTTATAATAAAATTTATTTAATTATATTAGAAATTATAAATTAACATAACTAAAAATACCTCTATAATCAAATTGTAGATATGTATTTCTTTTTTTATTATTAAAAAATTATTAGATCATAATATGACCTTTGGAAAAAAAGATATTTATAGCTCAACAAAAGTAAAGGCTGAAACTCATCTATTTTTTGAGCAGACAAAGTTTTGCATTTGAAGGTGCAGTGTAAACATAAAAAAAGCTGAAAGAAAAAATCCATTTACACCAAATACAAGTGGATCGCGGGTTAAGGATACTGTTCCACACAAAGTTAAAAATAGAGTTTTTTAAACCACTAATTGAAGCATCACCGGGACTTCTAAATGCCATCTAATCCTATTGTTACATTCAGTGATTTCAGGAGATCCAGTACCTATAAATTTTCTCAACCAGTGAACAAATGGAACACATCCCTTCTAAGTAATGAAGTTTATTTCAGACTAAGAGAATGCCTATTTGTGGTAATCGCAAGTGTCTGTATTTGCGACAGATGCTATAATCTCGTTTTGTGCAGTTTCGATGATCCTCTCTTGAGTCCTCATGTGTTTCTTATTTGCTGGAACAATTTGCCCATCTTGTGAATATGCTGATGCTCTTCTCATGGCCGGACTTGTTTCATCTTCACCCATCCAGTTCTGCAAAGACATAGCATATGTTCACTCGCCACACTTAATTCAGCTAAGTTGGCTATGCAACATCTTTACTACACACAAAATTACCTCACACAACTTCATTTAACTAACATGAAAAAGTAATACTGATTCATTCAACATATGTAGTTGAGATCCACATTCCTCACAATCCAATATAAAAACTACCAGAGATGTTGCATCCATACATTAAACAACAAAAGGCTCTTTCAACATTGACTACCCTTCATGATGTCCCAAGAAAGTCTGACAAAAAAAATATGCCGCAACATTGAATTGAGTAAATGAAATGCCAAGGGGCAGTATCGCAATTCCAAATTAAAAAATATACTAAAACCTGCAATTCTTCAGAAATTCATGAAATTCTCTAAAAAAACACGTCAAATGAATTGGCTAATGAGTTATTGTAGGCATAAGGTAGAATTCGAATTTTCGACACTTATTTAAGCGGAACCCTAAACCCTAAACCAAGACCATCCCAACTTGGTCTATATACTAGAATATAACATTATCTGGTACACACAAAACACTATTTAGTAAACAACTTAATGAACTGGGCTTCAATTTATGCTTTATGGGTCGAACCTATTTTGCTTAGAGAAAATTTCATGCATTCATTTATGACACGAAAATTAAGTTAAACTTAACAGTTAACATCGCCTATTTTGAATTTATCATTCATATAGGGCCATTTTCAATTACTATATTTTACGGTACAGACTCATTGTATGTCACTAACATGGAATCTGAAATGTTAGTCCATTTTTGTCCAGGTTCTATTTTTTCCATTAAAGACAAAACCATATTGTTGGCAAGGTCTTAGTCTAGTGGTTGTCTTGCAATAGGTGCAATTAAGTTTGAAACTTGACTAAGACTAATAGTAATAGGAACTCGCAATGTTAGGTATACGAGTGTGTAATATACTAATATCTAATATGGATGAATGTTATGATATTGTAATGTCTAAGAGGGATTAGTCCAACTCGCTTTCCTTGCAAAAAAAAAAAGCCATGTATAAAATCTTAAAATAGAGAAATTCATCAATAAAGTTTCAAGAACTTGAGTGAAACTGGTCACCCTTCAAGAATATTACAAAGAATCTTTCATCATGTTGGATCTCCACATAAGCCGTTTGAGTATTATAGCTATTGTTGTGTGGCCATTACTTAGCCCATATCCCGTCTCGGGACTAGCTCATTTTTTTTGAAAGAAAAAGCTCAACACATAAAGTGGAGCACACAAGGTACAAGTACAAATCATAAAATTTAACCAAACAATTCCTATATCATCTCCAGCATAGCCATCAACAACATGAGTTAAGAACCACACCAATCTTTAGCACAATAGAAGGATCTAGAAACACAATCAACCACGTCTGTTACCTTGTTCTCAAAAATGACATAATTTCTATGTAGCCAAATATTCTATATTATTGATGAGAAGAATCCAATTAACCAACACTTGCGCAACTCTTTTGTCAACGGCATAGTCTGCCAACTCTCAAAGTGTTCTTTTAAGGTACCTGGTATAGTCAACTCTCGTCCAAACTCCTTGATCCATACGCACCACACCTGCCAGGAGTACTCACAAGTAACAAATAAGTGTTGTACTGTTTCAACATCCTTCTTGCACAAGACGCACATATTATCATTCCCTTCAAAGATCCGAACCGACTTAGTTGCTCCTTTGTATTTACCTGGCCTACTAATACAAACTAGGTGAACAACTCAACTCTAGACGGGACTAGTCCTTTCCAAATCTCTTTTGTGAATCTGTAACTTAGAATATCATCGGCCATAGTCTGTTCATGCAAAACTTGAACAAAAGAGTTAGTAGAATAAATGCCTTCACTGTCAATTTTGTACACCACTCTATCTTGCACTTCTGCTATTAATCTAACAGATTGCAAGGCTTGAAGCATCTGATCCAAGGTATCAACCTCCCATTGGCGGAGTTTCCTCCTCCATTGGAAGTTCCAAACCTACTCTATCCCATCCCAAAACCTACAATCCCCAATTACTGATCCTTTTTTATTTGAAATAGAGAAGAGTCTCAGATAGGAGTCTTTCAACTTTCCCACTTGGAGCCAAGTATCCTCCTAAAATTTGGTGGATCTACCATCCCCCACCTCCATAGCCAAGCCATCAATCATCTTCTGACGAACCTGTTGGTCCTTTATTCGCAATTGGTATATGTCTCTCCACGGGCCTCCTCTTACTGGTAGAGTCTGAGTTGACAGCAACTGATCAGAATTTACATTATTATAGGAGCACACAATTTTCTTCCATAACGGACAATCTTCCTTTGAGAAGCGCCACCACCATTTAAACAATAAAGCAGTATTACGGACCACTGTATCTCCCACCCCCAATCCTCCTAAATTCTTTGGTGCCTTAACCATCTTCCACTTAACGAGAGCCATACCGGGTTGACCGTCTTGCTTCCACCAAAAGAATCTTGGTGCACGGAAATTAACTCCGTACAACTGAACCAGCAAGTGCACTAGGTTGTCCAAGTAATACCTGAGGTGAGTCAAGGTCGATCCCACGAGAATTGTTATTTTGAAGCAAGCTATGGATACTTTGTAGATCTTAGTCAAGTGATTAGAAAAGATAGTTTGTTGAGATAAACACATAAAACATAAATAAAAATGAAATTACTTAATTTGAGTGAAACCAGTGATAAGAGAACAGTTGAGGCTTCGGAGATGCTTCATTCTTCTGGATCAACCTTTCCTACTATTTTTCTCCAACTGTGAGTGATTCCTTCCATGGTAGGCTGTAAGTGATCAACGCCGTACGATCGCGACCGCTGAATCTTCCTCTCTCAAGCCGAACGCCAGGTTTAGTGTGCGCCCAATCTGAAGGAGGGTGAAGCTCCTGCAGTTCATCCCCTTGATGATCCTACTCAAAAAGCCACAGACAAGGTCTAATCTTCCAGATCAGAGAATGCTGCGCCTTTGGTTTTAGCCTCTACCACGAAGACCTTAATCTCCCCATACCTCGGCTGAACTGGTGTCTCGAGAAGTCCCCAAGGAAGTCGTGGATTAGCCGTCTAAGAGATGTATAATCAAGCTGGTGGTTCAGTGATATCTCTAGTTAGGACTCACACTAAACCCATGTAGAATAAAGATGATTGTCACGGATCATCCCATTCATAAGGTAGAAGAACGAAGATACATCTTAGAATAGAGTCACACACAAATTGAATAGAACAGTAGTACTTTTATTAATCCATGAAAATTAGCAGAGCTCCTAACCTTAACCTAGGAGGTTTAGTAACTCCTAATGTACATAATAGTATTAAAAAATATGATATGCTGGAGAGTGATCCTAAACATGGTTGATCTTCTCCTATATATACTAGTCTAGTAACTACGGATTAGAGAAATATGATAAACTAGTCTAATAGTGCAAAAATCCTCTTCTAGGGCCCACTTGGTGAGTGTTTGGGCTGAGCTTGAGTGTCTCCCACGTGCTAGTGTCCCTTAGGGGCGTTGAATGCTGGCTAGGGACCCCCTTTTGGGCGTTGAACTCCAGTTGCTCCCTTGTGGGCGCTGGACACCAGGAATGGGGCTGGTGGCTGGCGTTGAACGCCAGTTTTGGGCCTTCATTTCCGAAACAAAGGATAGACTATTATATATTTCTAGAAAGCCCTGGATGTTAGCTTTCCATAGCCATTGAGATCACACCATTTTGACTTCTGTAGCTCAAGAAAATCTCTTTTGAGTGCACGGAGGTCAGATCTTGACAGCATCTGCAGTCCTTTCTCTACTTCTAAATCAGACTTCTCCTCAAGCTCCTCAATTTCAGTCAGAAAATACCTGAAATTGTATGAAAATATACAAACTCAAAGTAGAATCCAAAAATATAAATTTTGGACTAAAACCTGTGAAAATATAATAAAACTTAAATAAAACATAATAAAACTTTATGAAAATGATGGCAAAAAGTGTATAAAATATCCGCTCATCAGAACACCAAACTTAAACTGTTGCTTGTCCCCAAGCAACCAAAAACAAAGTAGGATAAAAAGAAATAGAAGGATGAAATAAATTTCAGAGTTCTTAATGAAGCTCAGTTTCAACTAAATGAGCGGGACTAGTAGCTTTTTGCTTTTGAACAGTTTTGGCATCTCACTTTCAATTGAAGCTCAGAATGATTTGCATCTTTAGGAAATCAGAATCGAGATGATATTATTGATTTTCCTAGGTAAGTTCTTTTTGATTCTTGAACATAGCTTCTTTAGAGTCTTGGCCGTGACCCTAAGCACTTTGTTTTCCAGTATTACCACCGGATACATAAATGCCACAGATACTTTAACTGAGTGAACCCCTTAGGATTGTGACTTAGCTTTGATAGAGTCCCTAGTCAGTGGTATCCAGAGTTCTTAAGTACACTCTTTGCTTTGGACTACGACTTTAACTGCTCAGTCTCAAATTTTTCATTTGACACCTTTACACCACAAGCATATAGTTAGGGACCCAGCTCAATTGAACTGTTTAGGCTAAGATATTTCTTCTTTTAGGCCCTCCTAACCATTGATACTTAAAGCCTTGGATCCTTTTGCCCTTGCCTTTTGGTTTTAAAGGGTTATTGGCTTTTTGCTCTTGTCTTTTGGTTTTAAGTGCTATTGGCTTTTTTTGCTTTTTTTTTTCCGTATAAGCATATATATATATTTCTTTTATTACTTTTTTGCTGCTTTTTCTTGCTTCAAGAATCAATTTTTTAATTTTTTTAGATCATTAATAATATTTCACTTTTATCATCATTCTTTCAAGAGCCAATATTTTTAACTCCAATATCAAATATGCATTATTTATTCATACATTCAGAAAACAAAAGCAATGCCACCACATTAAATAATTGAACTATTCTTAATATGAAACTTGAAATTCATGCATTTTAATTTTCTTTTTTCAATTAAAAATTTTATTTTATTAAGCAAGATGAGAGATATATGGAATACTTTATAGCCTTAAGACATTAAGACAGATGATCATGCACTAGAAATAGACAATAAAACAAAATACATGGAAAACAGAATAACTTAAACAACAGGGGAGTAAAGGGAACGAATCCACCTTAGTGATGGCAGCTACTACTCCTTCTGGAAGACCCAATAGAGTGCTTGATCTCCTCTATGTCACGCCCCTACCTCTGTTGTTCTTCCCTCATAACTCTTTGTTCTTCCCTCATGGCCCTTTGATCTTCTCTTATATCATGGAGGATGGTGGAGTGTTCTTGATGTTCCATCCTCAGTAGACCCATGCTAGAGCTTAGTTCTCCAAGAGAAGTGTGCAAATGATCCCAATAGCCTTGGGAGGAAAATGCATCCCTTGAGGCATCTCAAAAATTTCTTGTTGAGGCAGTTGCACAGGTTCTTATGCATGTTCTCTTACATGCTCCATCCTCTTCTTGGTGATGGGCTTGTCCTCCTCAATAGGAATGTCTCCTTCTATGACAATTCCAGCTGAATTGCATAGATGACAGATAAGGTGAGAGAATGCCAACCTTGCTAAGGTGGAAGGCTTCTCAGCTATCTTGTACAACTCTTGAGGTATTACCTCATGTACCTCCACCTTACTTCCAGTCAAGATGCAATGAATTATGATGGATCTATCAATGGTCACTTTTGACCAATTACTAGTAGGGATGATAGAGCGTTGGATGAATTCCAACCATCCTTTAGCTACAGGCTTGAGGCCAAGCCTTCTCAGTTGGATAGGCTTGCCTTGAGCATCCCTCTTCCATTGGGCTCCTTCCACATAAATGTCTGTGAGGACTTGGTCCAGCTTTTGGTCAAAGTTGACCCTCCTAGTGTAAGGATGTAGGTCTCCCTCCATTAGTGGTAGATTGAGCGCTAACCTTACACTTTCCGGGCTGAAGTCCAAGAGACGCCCTCGGACCATAGTATGCCAATTTTTGGGGCTTGGGTTCACGCTTACATCATGTTTCTTCGTGACCCATGCATTGGCATAGAATTCTTGTACCATCAAGATTCTAACTTCTTGAATGAGGTTGGTTAGGACTTTCCAACCTCTCCTCCGGATTTCTCTTTGAATCTCCGGGTACTCATTCTTTTTTAGCTTAAAGGAGACTTTAGGAATCACCTTTTTCTTTGCCACTACTTCATAGAAGTGGTATTGATGAGCTTTGGTGATAAATCTCTCCATCTTCCAAGATTCAGAGGTGGAAGCAACTGCTTTTCCTTTCCTCTTTCGAGAGGATTCTCCAACCTTGGGTGCCATAAGTGGGAATGGAAAGCAAAAAGCAAGACTTTTTCAACACCAAACTTAAAAGTTTTTCTCGTTCTCGAGCAAAATAAGAAGAAAGGAGTAGAAGAAGAAGAGGATAGAGAAGATGGAGAGGGATAGTAGAATCGGCCAAGTGTGGCTAGTAGTGTATGAATGGTGTGTGTTGGAGAGGTGGTATGGGGGATTATTTATAGGGGATGGGATGGGGTAGGGTTCGGTTATGGGAGGGAATTGGGTGGAAAATTTTGAGTTTAGAGTGGGTGGGAGTTGGTAGGAGTTATGATGGTTTTGGGAAGTGATATGGATATGATTGGGCTAGGGTTTATAGTGTGTAGGGAATGGGGAAGTGTGAAAGTAGGTGGGGTTAAGTGGGGTAGGTGAAAGATGCTGTGGGACCCACTGGTCCTGAGAGGCGAGGGAATCCAGATTCCCTGCTTCTCTGTATTAGCGTTTGAAAGGGAAGAGTGTGTGGGGAAGAGTGAAAATAAGAGAGAGAAGAAGTGGGGTAGGTGAGGAATCTGTGGGACCCACTGATTTGAGGGGATAGGGAATTCGAGTTCCCTGCCCCTTGTGGGCTTTAAACACCCAGCTCTATGCTCCTGGCTAGCGTTCAATGCCATCTATGTACCTCTAAGTGGGCATTGAACGCCCTTGAGGATGCTCCTGCCTGGCATTCAACGCCAGGTCTATGCCTCTGTTTGGGCGTTGAACGCCCAGGGTCTGCCTCCTGACTGGCATTCAACGCCAGGTTTCTGCCTCATCACTGGTGTTCAACGCCAGCAATGTGCTCTTCATGGGCGTTGAACGCCCACTCTGGCCTCCTTGACTGGCGTTCAATGCTAGCAGGGTCTCTGCTCCAGGGTGTTCTATTTGCAGCTCTGATTGTTTCTGTTTCTGTTCTAACTACTGCACATGATCATAAACTCAAAGAAAACATGAAAATTAACTGAAATAAAAATAAGAAAACATTAATTATTGATGGGTTGCCTCCCAAGAAGTGCTTCTTTAACATCACTAGCTTGACGGTTAGCTCCTTACAGAGATGGATAGGGGCTCAGAATTTCGTCCCTTACAGTGAATTTCTTGCCCATGCTCTCATGGATAAGTTCCACATGTTCCAGAGATAGGATCCTGCACACAGTGTGTGGGATGACTGGATTATCTGTGAAGACAACTCTCATGCCAGGTGAGAGGTCTTCAGTGGGGATTTTCTTGTCCCTCCGGCCTTTAGGTACTTTCTTCTTAGCACATTTGTTCTCAGTGCTTGTTAATGGCTGCCCAATACCAAACTTATAATTGGTGTCTGGGGGCTCTGTATAACTCTGCACTGAGAGAGAAGGTTGAAGCACTTCATGTTTATGAATGGTGCTTCCTTCAGCTGAGGTAGAATGAGGTTTATGAACCTTGAATACAAGACAGTCCTCATCTAATTGCAAGACTAGTTCTCCTCTGTCTACGTCAATCAGCCTTGGCTGTAGCTAGGAAGGGTCTTCCAAGGATGATGGATTCATCCTCTTCCTCCCCAGTATCTAGGATTATGAAGTCAGCAGGGATGTAAAGGCCTTCAACCTTCACTAAGACATCCTCTACTAGTCCATAAGCCTTTTTCATGGACTTGTTTGCCATCTCTAGAGAGATTCTTGCAGCTTGTACCTCAAAGATTCCCAGTCTCTCCATTACAGAGAGAGGCATGAGGTTTATGCTTGACCATAGGTCACACAGAGCCTTATCAAAGGTCATTGTGCCTATGGTGCAAGGGATTAAGTAGCGTCTAGGATCCGTCTTCTTCTGAGGTAACTTATGCTGAACCAAGGCATTAAGTTATTTGGTTAGCACTGGAGGTTCTTCCTCCAATGGCTCTGTGCCAAACAACTTGGCATTCAGTTTCATGAGAATTCCTAGGTACTGAGCAACTTGCTCCTACCTAGTTTCCTCTTCCTCATCAGAGGAGGAGTACTCTTCAGATTCTATGATCTTCAACCAAGCATTCAAGGGAACTTCAATAGGTTCCTCATGAATCTTGGGTTCCACCAGTTCTTCAATAGGGGAGTTCTTAGTGGGCTTATGGTTGCCAACTACCCCTATTGTAGCATTCAATGCCAGAACTTGCGTGTCTTTGGGCGTTAAACACCCAGCTTGAATACCTTCACTGGCGTTCAACGCCAGTTGTTGTGCCTTTGTGGGCATTGAACGCCCAGTAAGGACCTTCTTACTGGTGTCCAACGCCAGAATTGGGGGATCATTGGGCGTTGAGCGCCCAGCTATTGCGCTATAGCTGGCATTCAACGCCAGCTTTTCTGCCACTTTGGGCGTTGAACGCCCAGTAGGGGCTTCCTTACTGGCGTTCAACGCTATCTTAGGTGCCAATTTGGGCGTTGAACGCCAGTAAGGAAGACCTTACTGGGCGTTCAACGCCAACTCATCCTCTTTAGATTTGGCCTCAGCCTCTGTGGTGATGGCCTTGCACTCTTCTCTTGGATTCACTTCAGTGTTACTAGGAAGAGTGTTAGGAGGAGTCTTAGGGATGCTCTTGCTTAGTTGACCAACTTGTACCTCCAAATTTCTAATGGAGGACCTTGTTTCAGTTATGAAACTATGAGTGGTATTAGAGAGGTTAGAGTCTATAGTGACTAAGTTAGAAAGGCTCTGCCTAGGAGTCTCCAAGTGTTCCTGAGAAGATGGGAATGGTGGTCTGTTGTTGAACCTATTTTGGGTTATTCCACCTTGATTATTGTTGAAGCCTTGCTGAGGCTTCTATTGATCCTTTCATGAAAGGTTAGGATGATTCCTCCATGAAAGGTTGTAGGTATTTCTATAGGGTTCTCCCATATAATTCACCTCCTCTATTGAAGGTTGATCTGGATCATAAGCTTCTCCTTCATAGGTGGCTTCTTGAGTGCTGCCAGTTGTATTTGTGATGCAGTCAAATACTGAGAGATCATATTGACCTGTTGGGTTAAGATCTTATTCTGAGCCAATATGGCATTCAGGGTATTAACTTCCAAGACTCCTTTCTTCTGAGCTACCCCATTGTTCATAGGATTTCTCTCAGAAGTATACATGAATTGGTTATTTGCAACCATTTCAATGAGTTCCTATGCCTCTGCAGGTATTTTCTTCAAGTGGAGTAATCCACCAGCAGAATGATCTAAGGACAACTTGGATATCTTAGATATGCCATCATAGAAGATTACTAGGATAGACCATTCTGAGAGCATGTCAGGAGGACACCTCCTGATCAGTTACTTGTATCTTTTCCAAGCTTCATAGAGGGATTCACCCTCTTCTTGTCTGAAGGTCTGAACTTTCACCCTGGGCTTGCTCATCTTTTGGGGTGGAAAGAACTTGGCCAAGAAAGCATTGACCAATTTTTCCCAAGAGTCCAGGCTTTCCTTAGGTTGAGAATCTAACCATATCTTAGCTTTGTCTCTGACAGCAAAAAGAAAAAATATCAGTCTGTAGACCTCAGGATCCACTCCATTGGTCTTAATAGTATCACAGATCTACAAAAATTCAGATAGAAATTGATGTGGATCTTCCAGTGGAAGTCCATAAAATTTGTAATTCTGTTGCAAGAGAGAAATTAACTGAGATTTTAACTCAAAGTTATTAGCTCTAATGGCAGGTATAGAGATACTTTTGGCATAGAAGTCAGTAGTGGCTGTAGTGAAATCACCCAGAACCTTCCTTGCATCTCCTTCATTATTCGGTTCAGCTGCCATGTCTGTACTTTTAGTTTCTTGTTCGAAAAGTTTTGTAAGATCTCTTTCGGGGTGTTGTGCTTTAACTTGTGGCAAACGCTTCCTTAGAGTTCTCTCAGGTTCAGGATCAAGATCTAAGAGAGGTTCTTTATCCCTGTTCCTACTCATAAACAAGAAAAGGAAAACAAGAAAGAAGAAGAATGGGAGCTCTATGTTCAAGAACAGAGGACTCCCTGTGAGATGTAAATAAGAAAGAAGAATGAAGATAGAGAGGAGAGAAGAAGAATTCAAATAAGAAGGAAGAAGAATTTGAAAATTAGAAGTAAAAAGAGAAAATATTTTTGTTTTTATTTTATTTATTAATTAAATTCAAAAATAAAAACTAATTAACTAAAAAGATTTGAAAATTAAAGTGTCATTTTCGAAAAAAGAGAGAGAGAAAGAGAGAAGATATTTTCGAAAATTAGAAGAGAGAGAAAACAAGTAACTAATTAAAAAAGATTTGAAAATAAGATAAGATAGAAGATTTGAAAAAGATTTAATTTTGAAATTTTGAAATTTGGATTTTGAATTTTGAATTTGAAATTTGAAAATTGAAATTGAATTAAGATAAGATAAGATAATAATTTGAAATCAAATGAAAGATAACAAAAGATAAGATAAAGATTTGAAAAAGTTTTGAATTTTAAATTTTAAAAGAAAGATAAGATAAGATAGAATCAAATTAAAAAGAAAAGATTTGAAAAGATTTAAAAAAGATAAGATTTGAAATTTGATTTTTGAAATTAAGATAAGATAAGATTTTGATTTTGAAAATAAAATTTGAAATTTTATTTGAAATTTTCGAAAATTAAGGTAAAAAGATAGAAAAGATATTTTTTTTTGTTTTTTGAATTAATGAAAAAAGAGAAAAACAACCAAAACACACCAAATTTAAAATTTTTAGATCAAAAGACACCAAAAATTCAAAAATTAAGAGAACAAACACCAAAAGACACCAAACTTTAAAATTTTAAGATGAAAACAAGAAAAGAAACAAGAACAACTTGAATACCAAGAAAGAACACAAAGAACAATTCAAAAATTTTGAAGAAACAAAGAACACACAAAGGACACCAAACTTAAAGATTGATACAAGACTCAAACAAAAGACACTATTTTTGAAAATTTTTGGAAAAAGACACCAAGAAATTCGAAACTTTTACAAAAAACAAGAACTAAAGACTCAAACAAAAAGACAAAAACTAAAAAGAAAACAAATATTTTTTAAAAGATTTTTGATTTTTTTTCGAAAAAGAAAAATAAAAGACTCAAACAAAATTAAAAACAATACCTGATTTAAGCAACAAGATAATCTGTTAGTTGTCAAATCCGAACAATCCCCAGCAATGGCACCAAAAACTTGGTGCACGGAAATTAACTCTGCACAACTGAACCAGCAAGTGCACTGGGTCGTCTAAGTAATACTTGAGGTGAGTCAGGGTCGATCCCACGAGGATTGTTATTTTGAAGCAAGCTATGGACACCTTGTAGATCTTAGTCTGGTGATTAGAAAAGATAGTTTGTTGAGATAAATGCATAAAACATAAATACGAATGAAATTACTTAATTTGAGTGAAACCAGTGATAACAGAATGGTTGAGGCTTTCGGAGATGCTTCATTCTTCTGGATCAACCTTTCTTACTATTTTTCTCCAACTGTGAGAGATTCCTTCCATGGCAGACTGTAAGTGATCAACGCCGTACGGTCGCGGCCGCTGAATCTTCCTTTCTCATGCCGAACGCCAGGTTTAGTGTGCGCCCAATATGAAAGAGGGTCCTGCAATTCATCCCTTGATGATCCTACTCAAAACGCCACAGAAAAGGTCAAATCTTCTGGATCAGAGAATGCTGCGCCTTTGTTTCTAGCCGGTACCACGAAGACCCTAATCTCCCCATACCTCGGCTAAACTGGTGTCTCGAGAAGTCCCCAAAGAAGTCATGGATTAGCCGTCTAAGAGATGTATAATCAAGCTGGTGGTTCAGTGATCTCTAGTTAGGACTCACACTGAACCCATGTAGAATGAAGATAATTGTCACGGATCATCCCATTTATAAGGTTGAAGAACGAAGATACATCTTAGAATAGAGTCACACACGAATTGAATAGAACAGTAGTACTTTTATTAATCCATGAAAATCAGCAGAGCTCCCAACCTTAACCTAGGAGGTTTAGTAACTCCTACTGTACATAATAGTATTAAAAAATATGATATGCTGGAGAGAGATCCTAAATATGGTTGATCTTCTCCTATATATACTAGTCTAGTAACTATGGATTAGAGAAATATGATAAACTAGTCTAATAGTGCAAAAATCCTCTTCTAGGGCCCACTTGGTGAGTGTTTGGGTTGAGCTTAAGTGTCTCCCACGTGGAAGTATCCCTTAGGGGCGTTGAACGCTGGCTAGGGACCCTCTTTTGGGCGTTGAACTCCAATTTCTCCCTTGTGGGTGTTGGACGCCAGGAATGGGGCTGATGGCTATTGTTGAACGCCAGTTTTGGGCCTTTGTTTTCGAATCAAAGTATGAACTATTATATATTTCTGGAAAGCCCGGGATATTAGCTTTCCATAGCTGTTGGGAGCGCACCATTTGGACTTCTGTAACTTCAGAAAACCTCTTTCGAGTGCACAGAGGTCAGATCTTGACAACATCTATAGTCCTTTCTCTGCTTCTGAATCAGACTTCTCCTCAAGCTCCTCAATTTCAGCCAGAAAATACATGAAATTGCATGAAAACACACAAGCTCAAAGTAGAATCTAAAAATATGAATTTTGCATTAAAACCTATGAAAATATAATAAAACTTAAATAAAACATAATAAAAACTATATGAAAATGATGGCAAAAAGCGTATAAAATATCCGCTCATCAAATCTCCTCTGCAATGAGATTATTCTAAGTGCAACCGCATTTGGCATCTTATACAAGCTCAAGTAATAGATAGGTAGGCTATTTATTACTGACTTTATAAGTACCAGCTTTTTGGCCTTACTCAGGACCTTTGATTTCCACAAGCTAAGCTTTTCTTCCACCTTTTCTATAACTGCTTCCAAGTTTTTATTAGTCCGGGATTTTCTCCGAGGCTAATGCCAAGGTACCTCACGGTAAAGCTGTCTGCTGGCATCCGAGAAGAATACACATCCGACTCACTTACTCCTGATTGCAGTT
The DNA here is from genome assembly GCF_000816755.2 of Arachis ipaensis. Classification (NCBI taxonomy): domain Eukaryota; kingdom Viridiplantae; phylum Streptophyta; class Magnoliopsida; order Fabales; family Fabaceae; genus Arachis; species Arachis ipaensis. Next base: position 21,116,739 of record NC_029791.2, on the reverse strand, counting down.
CACTGGGATCAAATTGGACTTGTCAAAGTTAATGCTCAACCCAGACATTATTTCAATACACCTCAAAAGTCTCTGATAATTTCTCACTGTCTCCTCTTCTGGTAGATAGAACAATATAGTGTCATCATCAAATTGTAGGTGTGATAACTCTATATTGTCCCTACTGAATAATAGCGGTGAGATTCTCCCGTTCCTTACCGCCTCTCCGATCATCCTATTAAGCACATCCACCACCACCACAAAAATGGTGATAATGGATCGCCCTGACGAAGCCCCCTCGCCATCTTGAATGGTTTCGATGGTGACCCATTAATCAGAATAGAGATTGATGCCGATCTAATACACTCTCTGATCCATGCCTTCCATGTACAACCAAAGCCCATCTGCTCTAACACAGTATCAACAAAGCACCATTTTACTCTATCATATGCCTTGTGGAAATCCAGTTTGATTATTGCTGATGCCTTCTTCTTCAGTTTCAACCAATGCACAGTTTCACAAGAAATTAAAGCTCCATCGTGTATCTTCCTTCCCTTCACAAAGACACTCTGTGATTCTCCAACTAATCCTGGCATTACACTCCTGATTCTTCTTGTCAACAATTTAGATATAACTTTATAGACACATCCAACCATACTTATAGGTCTGAGATCTTTTATCTCCTTAGCTCCAATGAATTTCAGAGCCAATGCTACCCACATGACATTAAACTCTGCTGGTAGCCTTGCCGTTTCGAAGAAATTCAACACAGCATCAGTGAAATCCGTTCCAAGCTCATGCCAACACTTTTTTATGAAATTCATGTTGTACCCGTCACATCCTGGAGCTTTAGATGATTCACAGTCCCAACCTGCCTCTTTTACTTCCTCCACCAATGGCATCACCTCAAGAGCGTTAGCTTCCTCCCTTTCTAGTCGGTTAACTAAACCATCTTTAAAACTCAAACTTGGAGCAGCTTCCTGGTGGTACAAACTTTTATAAAAATCTCTAATTGCAACTTTTATTCTTGCATTATTCCGCACTTGTCTCCCGTTAATCACCAATGACTCAATCCGGTAATTCCGTCTTCTCGCTGAAGCAATATTGTGAAAATACCTTGCATTCCTATCCATCTCCTTAGCATGTCGAGATCTTGACATTTGCTTCCAGTGAATATCCTGCCTAACATACTACTTCTCACAACACCTCACTAATGCCCTTCTCCTTGCCTCCATTGTACCATCATAAAGCCCACTGCTTACCATATCATCCACCTTCTTTATCTCTTCCTCAAACTTCTTTATTTTCTCTGTAATATCCCCGAAATGCTGCTTATGCCACCTACCCAGTGGTATTGACAATGCTTTCATCTTGTTTAAGAACTATCCATCTCTTAATTCCCTCCATTCTTCCTTCACCATTCTCAAGAACCTTTCATGTGTGAACCACGAGTCCAAGCTACGGAACGGTGTAGGACCTTCAAATTTTCTTCTGTCCTCCACAATCAAAGGGCCGTGATCTGATAGCCCTCTTGGGCCTTCCATCAGTCGCATCTCTGGGTACGTATCAAGCCAGCCCACACTAACCAAGGACCTATCAATACGACTACAGACAGTCCTCTAAACCATGTATACTTGCGATCATTAAGCACCAAATCAACTAACTCCAAATCATTTATCCATCTTCTGAAATCATCAACAGACGCTGGCAAACTATTCGCTCCTTTCCTTTCTTCGAAATACAGAATTTCATTAAAATCTCCCAAAAAGCAGAACGGTGCCTGACACAAACCTGCATGATAACTAAACTCTTCCCACATAGAAATCTTCTTAGCTCTCACATGTGGTCCATATACCAAACAAATAGCACAATGAAAATTATCTTTAGCTACCACCCTTTTTATGCATAACCACATATCTCCTTTATAACAATTAGACAATTTAAAAATTGAGTCATCCCATATTAACAAAAATCCTATAGAGGCCCCAATAGAGCTTACAAACTCCCAGCTAGCTCTATCACTTTCCCATATGCGTATTACATCAAATTTAGACACCACCTCATTTTTTGTCTCTATCAAACCCAACATGTCCAACTTAAACTAACTTTTAAAATTCTTTATCATACAAAATTTTCCAACGCCTCCTAATCCCTAATATTCCAAGAGCTTAAAATCATTTAACCAGTTTATCACACACCTGTTTACGATTTTTTGGCCGACTCCTTCGAATTTTTTCTTTCTGCTTTGCCTACCTCTGCTTCAGAACAATTGCTTTGTTTTGCTCCTGTAAGATAGCCATTATGTTCTCCTCATCGCTGCACTGGGCCCCAGACTCTACCGCTAACTTCCATGCCTCTTTGTTCTCTGCCGTCTCCTCTTGCCAGCTTGGCCTTTTATCCTCCTTGTGGAACCCACTGTCCTCATCTAGGCCAGCTTCCCATTCAGTTCCGTCTTTTGCGTTGCTATCGCATTCTTCCTCTAGTTCATGACCCTACGCAACTGCTCCTTCCTCCTCCGATCCTACCTTGTCCTACAGTCGCACACTCGTTATAGCACTAGGTCTCCCTTGTCCCTGCTGTGCAATTTTTGTTCTTGCTATATTGATATCGGTTTCACGCCCACCAACAGCAGCCTTCAACCTTGGACTCCTCGTCTCAGCTCGCATCATTCCCGTCTTAGCCGCAAATTGGACATTCAAGTGAGAGGCATTTTGATTGGCAGTTCTGCCCATCTGATCCGCCCTCCGCCATTCTATGCGACCGTGGGTTGCCTCCGCCCCATTATTCGTCCCTGTACCGGGTCCTGAAGTTGCGGTGACCCATGCGCCCTCCTCTATTGCGCTAGGGTTTCTGTTTCCCTCTGCTGTTTCGAGCCTCTCGGCCCCTATTCCAATATCATGCTCAGATACCAGCTGCGTCGCCTCCTTGTGCAACCCGTTCTTTTCATGCCGGGTCAGCAACACATATGAGTCACCCCCGACCCGGTTTGGGAGCCCGCTGCTAGGCCTTCTATCATGGGCCAGCTCCTTTACACCCTCTTGCTGTAAGGGTCTCCACACATTGGGCCTATTTGCTCCTAGCCCAAGTTCAGCTCCTCTTTGTGCACGTGTGTATTTTGCACTACAGGTGGCATAGTTATAGGACACTGTTTTTGCCGAATCTTCCTCCTGATTGATTTCAAAAGATCCTTGCAGATTCTCAGTCTCCTTAAATCCCGCATGATTAATGTTCTCTGAATAATACATTGAATTGATGTGATTCCATTCATTCAAATCGACGCATTAAATTACCCTTCTATCCCTATCGTGTTCTTCTTTCTGCCCTTCCTCTATCATCAGCAGCGCCGCCTGGTCCCATCCGGCCACCATCAGTTTGCCACCATTGTTCAGTATGCCACCTACACCCTTGTAATGCACCTCATCTCTAGTAACTCTTTGCCTCTTCCCTTCCATAGCCATTAATTCACGAACACATTCTTCTCGGTACACCTCTCCATCCACCTCCCTTACGAGAACATCAAACCCGCTTGCACCCACTGCAATATGAATCCACTCGTTAATTCTATCAAAATAACACTTATCAATCAGAATACAACCAACACTAAAAGATGCACATGATTCCGTGAGTTTATCACACTTAACGAACTCACCCCATTAATCCCCTATCTTTCGAAAAGTCTCCGTTGACCATACGTGTATAGGAACTCCATAACATTCTAACCAAACCCTTCTAGATTCACTTCTCTCGTTCTCGTCCCATCTCCACACCATATAAAATATTTTTAATAGGCCATTCATCCTAAAAGTGTAAGCTTCCTCAACACTTATCATAGTATCAAACGTTAACATAGCCTTATATGCTCCCAATTCCTGCACTTGTGTTACGCCTGGCCAATTCCTATGAATATTTTGTTGTAGTGCTTGAAAATTGATCGCCGATTTCGTGCCTCCAATAATACTTTTTTGCAACCAGGTGACATTCTCGTTCGCTATCTGTACTTCTAACTTCTTTGTCCACTCGTTGTTATTCGGCTCTTTAATGGGTGCCGCACTTTGCTGTTTTACCACTTTCTCTTTGACTACTCTTCTACTCCTTGTCTGTTCTGCGCTTACTCCACCATCATATCTTGTTATCTTTGTTTCTTCCTTACCCTCTGTATTTTGAACAACAACTCCTTTTCTATACTTTGCTTCTGCTACAAAAAGCCTCTTTCCACGCAAAACCATACCTTTCATATCTGCAACAGCCTTCATAGCTCCACCCTTTGTAGTGTACCGTATAAATGCAAATAGATAGATTTGGCCCTTTTTGTTCTTCCGCGACAGATATATGTCTATGATTCTGCCTGTCCATTTAAACAGGTTAAAAAGTTCTCTCCTCGATATATCTTCTAGTAAATTATGAATAACAATAGAAAAAAAAATCAAACTCTAATCGTTGATACTCTTCTTTGTTCCAAACCCTAAGATCCTTCACATGTTTTATCTGATTAGTTTTTGCCCACCCTGTGTTTCCCCACCTCGCACGCTCCCGCTCTCGCACTCTGTCTGTCTGTCTCTCTCTCTCATGCTCTCCTTAACAACATTTGTTTTTTTTATGAAGGATTAGTTTCATGTTGATGTGAACTTGCAACTAGATTACTCTCCCTTCGGGACTAGCTCATTAATTAGTAATAGAGAACATGCTTTCTGTTGACTGAGTCATAACTTATAACTCGAATGACGGAAAATTATTTAGTAACAAAAAACTAGTAAGAAATAGTTAGAATTTAGTTTAGAATAAATAGTCATTTTTAACTATGAAAGATTCGGACTGATAAAACTAACCATAAAAAATTAAAACTAAAGTTATATCCATGCAAAATAAGTTTAGTTCGACAAAAATAACAAGTTGTTAAATTTTTGTTCATAATTCCATAAATACTCCTCTTCTTTCCTTTTTCTTCCTCATCTTCCAGTGCAAAATCCACCGTCACACCGGATCTACTCCTCTACTCCTGTCTCTCCCATATAAACCTTTTAATTGCAAGTTGTAAAATTTGAAGCTAATTTGAAGCTTTGAGCTTAAAAGCTTAGAAACTATGCTAAAAACATAGATATTAATTGAGTATTGGTTGATTACTTGATTATTAAAATCATACGATCCAATAAAGAAACTTGATAGAACAAGAAATAATCGGTTTCACTGTTGCCTTTGATGTTGTGTCCATTGCATACACGCCCGCAGTGCCATCGTCAGCAACATCATCAACCGGATTAGATCCTCCCTCCGCCGCTGCACTTCACTCTAATGTTTACCTCTCTTTAGCACTGGAACATGTCCAAGTGTTTACCTCGGAAGATTTTGTCGAAGGTCTCCATGACGGTGTTTGCGACAGTTGGGCATGTCGCATCGAGATTGCTAGTGGAGTTCACCAGTATGTGGACCTTCGAATCGAAAGCAAGGATTTAGAATCTATATATGTTAGCGGTCTCTCTTTCTCTAGTTGATGAAGTGATGGATGATGGAGTAGTTATAGTAGTTATTGAAGTGAAGAAGCTGTGTGAAGTTTTTAGATCTGATTTTTGATTCAGTCGAAGGAAAAAATGACGAGTTGGATGGAACTTAGAAGAAGATAATGAAGTTCTATATATCTACTATTGGGATAAAGAGAGTCACCTTATCGTCGAACGCCGCTGCCAGAGGAAAAGGATCGTCGAAGTCTACTGTCGCGGATGCCACCGTTAGTCGCCAAAGTTTTTCATCCTAGACTGTGCTTCCTGTGGTGGTTCTGCTCGGAATCGTGTTGCTCTTCATCTTTGTGAGGATCGCAATTTTGGTGCTCGAATCTTTTGCTGTTTACTCCTCTCTTGATATGATTTTTCGTTGTCCTTTTCTTTTTATTTGTCCTATTTGCTGTGTAGGATGGCGTCGCAAAACCAGCGCTTCTTATAGATGAAGCGCTTCTTGTAGACGAAGAGCTAGGTGGTGGCGGCAGAGACGGAGTTACAGTGGTGAACAAAGGTGTCGTAGATGATTCAGGATAAAGAATGAGTGAGTGATTTTTCTTGCAGAAGTTCCAGAAACTTCAACTGTAGATCTAAAATTGTTGTTGTAATTTGAATTTGTTGTGGTTGTGGCATGATATAGCTATTTGGGAGAGGTAGAAGTAGAAGAATAAATATAGTGGGATGGAAAATTTTGTAGTGAAGGTGGTGGTAATGGTTATGAAAGGAAGATGAGGAAAGAAGAGGAAAGGAGAAGGCATTTACGAAATTATGAACAAAAATTTAATAATTGATCATTTTTGTCGAACAAAACTTATCTTGTATAGATATAACTTTAGCTTTCATTTTTCATGATTAGTTTTATCAGCGTTCAAATCTTTCATGATCAAAAATTATTATTTACTTTTTATTTTATTTAACATTCATTAATTGCTACAACAATTAATAATAATTATAATAAGGGATAAGTATTGTTTTGGTTCCTAACGTTGAAGGTTAGAATCAAAACCGTCCCCAACGTCATTTTTGATTTATGAATCATCCTTAACGTTTTTTTTCCGTATTAAAATCATCCTTTTTAATAAAATTTTTAATTTTATTACTGACAGCACCGACGAAGCTTGGAGTGACTGTCGCCGTTGCCAAAAGAAAGAAGAAAGGAGAGAGGCGTTGCAACAGGGGAGAAGAGAAGAGGGAAAGCAGATGCACCGGCGCTGCTAGGGCTTGCCACCGCCGTCGCGTCGTCATCGGGTCTTAGAGGGAGACCACGCCACTGAGCCGTCGCCACCGATTCGCCCATGAGCTACCGTCAGGGAAGCACCGGTGGTTCTGCTTTGGCTTCTGCATCTGCTCCGTCTTCTGCATCTGCTTCCAATCTGCTTCTGCATCTGCATCTGCTTCTTCTTCTGCTTCTTCTTCTGCTTCGGCTTCTGCATCTACTTCTTCTTCTGCTTCGACTTTTGCATCTGCTTCATCTTCTGCATCTACATTTTCTTTTACTTTTGCATTTGCTTTTGCTTTGTTTCTGCTTCTGATTATGCTTCTGATTCTGATTTGGTATGTTAATTTTGTTGTTGAATTTGATGTTGTTGATTCTAAATTTGATGTTGTTGAATTGGGTACTCGTTGAATTTGATGTTGTTCCTGCTTCTGAATTTGATTCTGATTCTGATTATTAGTATTTGATGGGAGTAAGGGAGGTGTTGGTGATGGAGTAAGGGAGGTGCTGGTGGTGGTAAAGGTGCTAGTAGTGGGAAAGGGTATTTTATCCGTAAAAAGTTAAAAGGACGATTTTAATACGAAAAAAATGTTAAGGATAATTCTAAATCAAAAATTACGTTGGGGACGATTTTGGATTCTGACCCTCAACGTTAGAGACCAAAATAATACTTAACTTTATTTGTGTTGATGTTATAATTTATTCAACTTGCATTGTAACCGACATTTTCAATATAATCATTGCAAACCTATAGATATTTAATAACAAAAAATGTTAATATTTATTAAGGCTTAAAATTTATTAAATATTAATAAAAAAATAATAAATTTTATTAGTGATGGAGTAATATTCTTTTTTTACTCTATGTAGATATATTTTATAACAAGATTAAATACACAAATTTAAAATGCATAAATGATTTATTAAATACAACATTTGTAATTATGTTATAATTTAGAGTTAAACCCCAAAATTGTTCCTGAGATTTTAATTACACTAATTACGTCCCTGAGATTGACAAAAATGCACCACATTAGTCCTTGACCCATTTTCTATTAACGGCGTGATGATATGACACATGATGACGTGGCATGTTAGTAACACGTGTCACTCCATGATTTAGCCACGTGCAATGGTATGATGATGTGTTGACCAGTAACACGTGGCATGCTGACGTGGATGGTTGTGACACGTCTCACAATGTTATTTGGCCACGTATCTTTTTGTACCACGTGTCCACGTGTCATCAATTATGTCATCATTGTAGATGCTCCAAATTAGTCCCTCACTTTGCATTAAGTGACTCATTTTAGTCCTTGAAATTGAATGTCGTGCACCAAACTAGTCCCTTCACCAATTTTTTTCTCAATTTTTTAAAAATTTAAAATTTTTAATATTTTAGATGCATTAATTTCAATTCTATTTTTTCACATATCGTTTAAATACAAGCTTTTATAAAAAATTTTAAAATTTTAGTTTTAATTATATAATGAATGACACTTAACGCAAAGTGACATTATAACCGACAATTTCATATCATCAT
>NC_029791.2:21094735-21108410 GCF_000816755.2 Arachis ipaensis | reverse complement strand
ATTAGTTAAATATTAACTAAAAATAATAAATTTTATTAGTAATATAGTAATATTCTTTTTTTAATTAGCCAAGATATAATTTTAAAAAAATAACTAGAACTAAAATATTAAAATTGACAGCCAAACCTTCGTTTATATTTTGGTGATAATGAAACATTTTTTATCATCGTCACATTGTCGACGAAGATCTGGCCTAGAGTATTTTTCTTTAGAATCGACGAATATGACGTCTATTTTAGTATTTAAAATATCGACATCTTACTGTCGTTGATAAATTTGGATGATTCAGATCACTTTTAAAAAGCAAATGAATGGTGTATATTCAATGTATAAAATAGACGGTTATGGTATTGTTTTTTTCCTAACTAAAATCGACAAAGCTGCCGTCAATTTTTATTAATAAAAAATGATTCCAACGAACACTTCTCGCGCCTCCCTAGTTTAACCTAAATTCACCATTTAACCCAAATTCTATCATTTTACCACTTCTCGTGCCTCAACCCTTCGTCTCAGTCATCCCTCTATCACGCTCGGGTCGCCGTTGCTATGCGCCGCTCACGCCGCTATCGCTCTCACACACTCACGCACTGTGGCTCTGCTGCTGGCGTGCCGCCATCATCGCTCTATCACACACTTGTGCCATCGCTCAGTTGCTTTTGTGCTACCATCGCTCTATTGCTGTCGTGTCGTCGTCGCTCCATCACTCTGTGTCGTTGTTGTTGCTGCCCTAATTGAAGGTACTCAATAAAAATCAATTATTCTCTCTCTCTCTCTCTCTCTCTCTCTCTCTCTTTGTAGTTTCGTTCTTTATTAATTTCTTTTTATCAATTTTTAGGATTACAAAATTTGTTATGTGTGTTCTGTAGACTGTAATTGAATTATGCTGAAATTTGAAGGCGTGCTGCTTTTTCATTATTATATGTGGATTTTGATGGTATGTACATTATTAACACATGGATTCTGATTTACTTAATGCCTATGGCCATAGCAATTGTTTACTGAATATCATTATGATGTAGTTGATACACTTTTGCTTTTTTATATTATACATGTGAGAATTGTTCACACATTGCATGTATTATCGTTTATTTTTTTTGTTATTTGCTTCTCATTAGTCAACTTAAGTCAGCTTAAGATATTATTGAAAAGTAACAGAGTTATCATATTTGTTTACTCAGCATGCTTTTGACTATTGAGACATGGAAAAATGAAAGAGGATAGGAAATAGAAACTTTGTTACAATAACATACACCTAGCAAGATAAGGTGAAGCATTCACCTCAGTACTGTCACATTACATTGTCAACTCGTGGCACATATTTTTGTGGCATGGCAAAAAATTCTTTACTTTATTACCGGGGAACTTGTTTATGGGTTTAGAGGGAAATTGTTTGTTCTACCACATGTGAGGTTTATTTCGTAAATAATAAAAACTTGTATTGGGTATTGGGCCAATAAGAAATACACCATAAAATTTTCTTAGGGAGTGTATTGGGCCTTTTTTTGTTAACAACCCATAATTGTTTTAGAAGGCCATATGCTGCAAGTACCAAGGTCCCATTTAAAATGAAAAAGAAGCCTCTAAATCTATTAGTTTCAACATATATTTGTAGTTCCTCATCTTAGAGCTGCATTTTTTTTAGTTCCACTAAGTTATACTTTGAGTGAATTGTATAAGTCTAGAACAAGATGGATGAAAGTCTTAAGCGTTTTCTATTATTCACTGTGACCAAAGGACATCATCCTGGTGTTTTCACAAGCTGGGATCACTAACTTTAGCTTCTCAGAATTTGAATGCTTCAATAGCTACGAACAGGCATCTATGTGCTTCAAGTTAAGAATGTCATCCATTTCTTCGAAAGAGGTTGCCCATGCTGAAATGAGTGGCGGCAACCGCGAAGCTCTTTTTGAAAATAGACCCTCCTTGTTGTGTCGAGGTGTTCGCCGCCGTCCGGTTGTTACATGTAAGTAATAATTTCATGTTGCATTTTACTAATCCCTATATCTCTTAATTTTTTAAAATAGGGTTGATATGTTCCCCTTTACAAAAGTTTGATGGTGGGTAGATTTTGTTGTTTTTGGGATCTGATGCAAAGACTTCCTGTTATTCCGGTGGAGGAGCTCAACTTTGAGTTTGCCATTATGAACGAAATGGAGGAGTGGCTTATCAAGATTTTCCATGAGGCTCGAATTTCGGGTCCCTATTTTTTCAAGTAGGAACGCTTTATGAAAGATGATGGCCCATTCTTTGGGTTCAATGTGGTGATTCCAGGTGAACCATTTGATGGTGAACTATTTTCTAAGGATCGATTCTCACTGGAGGAAAAAGCTGCCAAAGAAGATGCAACCTTTGAGATGCTAGGCCTCGTCCTTGATGTCACAAAGAAGGAGATTCGCGACTATAACTATGCCAAGGCAAAGCGGTTTTGCAATGTGAACAACGCTCTCCGAGCAAGGGTGAGCCAATTGGAGGAAGATTATGAGAAGTTAAAGGCAAGTTATCGACGCGTTGTTAGCATATTGTAGGCGAATCAGGTTGAATAATTTGTTGTTTGAATTAATTTATGAAGTTATTTGTATGTGTGGTTGATTTGATGATCTGTTGATTGTGTTTGCAAAGTGTTGAAGTGTCGTAATTCTTCTGTTTTAGTTTTTTATTTGTTAGTTCAGACTTTATAACTATTGACGAATTGTTAACATTTATGCACTTATAATGTATTCTGTTAAATGTGGTACCTATTTAATTTAGATCATAATTACTGTTGATGGCATGCTAATTTCTAGTGGTATATGTCTGGAAATTTAATTTAATTTGCATGCTAATTTCCAGGGTATATATGTGAAAATTTAAGTTACTTCTTTCGATAGTCTTCATTGATGGTCACTAAGGAATTCCATTTTTGCTTGTGAGTTTGTTAATGGTATTGTATTTAAATTAATGAGAAGAATTTATGTTTGTCATCTAATCCTAGCCAATAACAAGTTTTGTTTTGCTCGGAGTATTTGGGTTGCAAGTGTAAAATTTGCATTTTGGCGTGTTCTGTAAAGTTCTTCTTTTAAAGTGGTGGCAGTGTCTGGGTATTGTGTTGGAGAAGTGAAAGATTCATTGTGCTCACTGTGAATTTTTGATAAAGGGTCTGTACCCACCTGTTGACAGTCTAGATTTTTGTCCATAGCCTATGAAATACTTTATGTTTGTTCATAAAAAATAAATTTGAATACTATGACTGAAATTAGTAAATCATGTTATTTTTCATCCCATCATTGACGATATAACAATTTATAGTACTATGAAATCAATCTCGGGCCAGATTATTCCAATTCCCCCACCGATATTACCATGAGTTTAATAATAAATAAAATAAGTAACCTTTTGAGATAAGTAAAGACATAACATGACATTAATTGAAAATTGAACATTGAGCTAAGTAGAAACATAACATGAGATAATACAGTTAACTTTAGTGGATACATTTAAAAGGGTAGATACACATCAGCGTTGGGTACTTACTTCCTAAAAAGAGCTAAGTGTGGCATGAAGATGCTAATAATGACCAGAATCATCATAGCACCACCATAAAAGGGCCCGTGTAGCATTCTTTTCCCTTTGTTCCAATATTGATTGAGTTGAAGTTGAGTATTTTCAAATTTGTGCATGTGTTGGGGATTGAATTGAATAGGTGGCTCATTACCGTGAATTGGTTGTTCTTCGCCCAGACCAGAAATTGCTCCCATGCTCGGCGTGCATCCTCAAACATGTGATAGGACTTGTGGAGGTTGCCACTAACTCCGTTAACTTGTTCATGACATTCAGGCCAATTTTTGCAGATTCCAGGGACCATGCCATGGAAGACAACGTAGAATTTGTTATTTTCTCTCACCATGCCTCCTTCAATTTGAGAATGTGGGTTTAGGATATCCATCTTAGAGTGGAGGGCTTGGTTTGTTGGCGTAATGAATATTGTACAATCATTATCATTTATTTTTCTACCAAAATTAGAGTTCTATTAAATGTGAAATGGTTTGGCATTAGCCTTAGCATATCAGAAGGTCCATGTTGGCTTTATATAAAGACAAAATATCATAAATACACTGGTAGGTGGAAACAACACTATATTGGTCATAGGATCTAAAAAGGCAAAATGCTAGTTTATCTCTCTTTTGGCAGGTTAGATTATAAGTAAGTTGGTGATTGAATTTTTTTAATACTTTTTGGCAGGACTTTTTCTATTATGTGCTTGTTATAAATTTAAGCAAAACTATGAGCCTAGAATTTTTTTATCCTAATAATGTTAGTTTTTATTGAGAAGTGTTTTGAGTGTGATTTATGAAAAAAATAGAGTCATCCAAGTTATGGTTTGGATTCCCAACCACTCAGCAGTCTTCATTTTTTTAGTACTAGCTTGTATACTCTAATTACTTTTTTGTGTAACCATATAAAGTGCTACATGATGCCACATAGATTTCCATGCACAATAATATAGTTATCTTTAACATGATAGGAACGAATGTGAAACCAATGACGGTGTTGTGGTGCAAGATGCGAACGACTTAGTGGACATAATGTTCTTTTAGGAGTGTCTTGTTGCAGCAAATCCAAGCGTGGTTGAGACTAAGGTGCCCTCATCCAATGCTCAGAAAGACCCAATTGTTGGTCATGCGAGTCCTACGGACATAGTTGCTGACTTGGAGGAGGATAAATCCCCAAGGCTAGTCACGGAGCCAATTGTGAAGATGAGGAGGCTCTTTTAGTCACCGATGGTGTGACAACATGAATTTGCACCCTCCAGGTGATCAAGGGTTAGCTCCGCTTTGAATGCATCACAGGTAAGCGTATTCTATTGATGTAGATTTGAATCATGCAAATTTTAATCATGAATAGTTTCCATTTCCTTTTCACATGGTTAAAGATATTTTAAAGCATGTATAGTGTGGATCAGTTACATGTTTGGTTATACTAGTCCGCTTGATCTCTTGTACAGAAGGTTACTAAGGTTCCAAAGACAAAGTTCAAGGTAATCTACGACATGGACTTTAATCGGACAGACACTCTGCTATTCAACTACTTGTTTTATGATGGCCACTCATTAGAGTATGTGTATATTCAACTGTTGACATTTTTCCATCTATTCTCGCATGAGGACTTTTAAAATTAACTATTTTAAGTCTTTTTTCATGCAATGAAACTATTGTGAGGATGGTACAACATAGGTTGACTTAGCGCCATATCCAAAGCCTAGTCCCTGGCCATCCTATTGATGGGAGGGTTGTAGAAATGGTGACCATGCACAACACTTGCAAGCATATGAAGCATCCACATTTTTGGTGTCTCCTTCCTAGCTTTGTGGTGCGTTTGTATATTCTTCAATAGTCAGCTCCATAACGGAGTTTTAGTATGTTGAAGTTAATTTCAACTGCTTTGATGTATTTGTTTGGAAATTGTAGGAGGACAATAGTAAAGGACTATCTATAGAGGAACTAACTGAGACTTATGTCCCTTTTTGGGTCAAACCAAGCAGATTCGTTAGACGTGTTAATAATGAGTTTAATTTGGTATGCCTTCTTTTTCATGTATGATGAAGGTTCCTCCCTCTTACTAAATTAATGTTGGCTTCAGATTTTTATACCCATTGAGGATATTTTCATGCATTGGTAGTGCATGGTGGTTGATTATGACATGAACACAGTGTACCACTTGGACTCCTACCCAGATCCAATAGTGACTCAAAGGAAAAAACTTATGCAAATCATAATATTGAACAAGTTTTATTTTTTGGATCTTTTTCATTTATAGTGAAAATGAGTGACAAGCCTTCAATATGTTATTAACATGAAATTAATTTTTTTTCAAAGCTTGGAAAGCTTCATGAAATGATGACTTCATTGAGCTATGGGCCTCTCCGAGCTTTTACGCTACCAGACCGGGCTAGTTGGACAATTAGGAGAGGCAATGGGGTCCCAAATTTCAATAAAAGATTATAATCATATGCTAGAATAAGAAATTTATTTGGTTTTGTTATATCAAACTCACTTATTTTCAACATGCATCACTAAGTGTTGTTCATTTTTATGTGATTCAGTGATAGCTCTGGTGCTTGGGTCGTTATATCTTGGCTCCACCCAGATGGGTCTTTCAACCACTTCCGCATCAGTGGAGTAGTAACAAATACTTTATTATTTATGAATTGTGATGAAAAATTTTTTACTGGTTTAGATTGATAATAATTTAATCTTTTTACTTAACTTTGGAAGCTTGAAGATTCTATAGTCCGAGGCACCACAACTGTCTCCCATGTTGGGGGACCCTTTAACACCATTGGTGGCTTAGTTAGGATGGGGGCTCAGAAGTGGCAAAGTCGTGGACGTCCATGAGTAAACAACAAGACGAGTGGCTGGCCAAGGGAGAATACCGTTGTTTAAGTTATGAAGCATCTTTAGCATAGCGCTCATGATAGCTATTCAACTCATGACCCCAATAAGATTTTGAAGGGCTATGTTCCTAGATTCATTTAGTGTCTTTTTTATATTTAGCATTAAATGTAATTTGTCTCCCTAGGTTGGTGAAGAAAATTAATTTAAAAATACTTTTATTTATATTAAGATTTTTATGTGATGTTTGCGTCCTTGACTAGTATCAACTTACTTTTATTCGCACAATATTTTTAAGTAGGATAGTTGGTGCAGTTATATATGCAAAATCTAAAAGAAAAGGGCAAAGTATAGTCTAGAATTTGTCCATATTTGGTTTTCAACGAGGAATCAATCTTATTATTTGACTATAGTGATAAGGGGATTAGTTATCGTAGATTTATAGGTTTTGGTAGTTGAGCAAAAATATTGATTAATAGGGACAAACAACATGTAATAATTTATCAGCTAAGCTTATTAATTCATTTACCTTAGAGTTAATATGGTACTATGCGTGGGTCTTCTACTTTATTATATAATGATATAAATTGTAGCATGATATAGTGAAGCACATAGCTCAATAAAGGAAAAAAGTAACTACATATTGATATAAAATGTAGCATTATTAAGTTACGTAAATAAATTTGTTTGAGGCATAAAGAATAAGGCATAAGTCTGGGCACACAATAACAAAGAGTGATCATATGACATGCTACTTCAGTATGTAAATATATTTTATTTATTATATCATTTCTTAGTAAGTGATTGCATAGAATAATTATTTAATATTATATGGTCTGTGTTAATCCTTGTACGATGTAATAGCAGCAATTCTACTCAGGACTGTCTCGTAATATTGACGTAGAATAATGTTTAGGGTCTATAACATCCTAGGGTCAACCCATCACCTGAGATTTATCCGATTATTTGGGCCTTTGTTAATTGAGAATGGGACTGTCACAATCTGTATCCTGCATGGTAAATTTGTGATTAGTCTCTCACGTTAGAAGGTATTAAAAGAGGACTCACCATATGGTCGTACAAGCATATTGCACAAGAGAGAAGAGATGTCATTTGAGGAAGAGTCACTTTAGAAAAGAGAGATCCCCATGGCCACTCAAGAAAGAGAGATCCCCGTAGCTATAAACACGCCTCAGATACCAAAAGGGGCAACCTTAACAAAAAATTGTCAAGAAGTAAGTATCTTCATACACTCCGATCAAATGGCATGATTTAATCTTATTGAAATCTGACTTATATTTTCGTGTCTTTATCCTAGGATAAGACTCCACTAAAGGAAGATGTTATCTCTACTCTGAAAGAACTAACTACCTCTGTTGAAGCACTAACGTCGAAGTTGGATGCATGTGAAGGGCGCCAGTAACAACACGACCATACTCTATCCACTCTATGCTCCACCGTTGCAATCATTGAGCAGAACCTTAACAACGCAGCTTTCGACAAGGGTGTCAACGATGCACCATTTCAAGCCAATAAAAGACCAAGAGTGAAGAAGGACGTTTCTAAAGTCACCAACAACGTGCCAGCAATGAGTACACCCAAGACGAACCCTTTTGTCGCAGGTTGCAGCAACTTTGTTGACCTCGACACAACCGTTGACATCTCCATTCAGGTTTTTTTTTTTTTTTTTGGTCAAACATGTGGTTTTCTTAAAGACTATTGGTACTTTGTTTTTTTCAACAGTCAGAATTTTGTAAAAGTTTTTTTTTGTTTTTTGGTCAGGGTTTTGTTAAGGTTTGTGTTTACAAATAATTAGAGTATTTTTTTGTCCTTAAATGGAACAGGATATTTGAAATTTGATCCGATGCTCATTTTCAATACTTTTATTTTCCAGCCTATGTTATCGTAGCTCACTTACAAAAAAATAGCACACTTGTATTGTTGGGTTTTAGAGACTTCTATGATTGAAATAAAGTTGTTGTTGTAAAGTATGGAGTACCAAGAAAAATAAAAACATGCTCAGTATCATGATCATTTAAAAGTGACAACATTTAAAGATACTCAAATCTTTTAAAATGAATCAATTCATTTAAAAAATCATATTCCTTGGGTGTCAGTTTTTCTTCTCTCTTTTGTATGGAAGGTAAAAGAGGATTGGCTGCTGCCACAGTTGCAAATTACGCCGAACTTACCAACCCGTGATGAGCCACCACGTCTAATTTCATCTCAAGGTATCCATTTCCCGTGTTAAGTTAATTCAAATTTTCTTTCCGACAGAAGCCTCGTCGGCGCTTATAGACTTTCTCAACCCCCCACCCCAAGAGGCGCACCTTTGGTTGGGTAGCCTACAATGATGTATAGGAAGAGTGGTGAAGGGCTCCAATCTCTGTTATTTAGAAAGGGATCAACAGGAACGAGTAGCAAAGTCCGTGTTCCCGACGGTGTTGACCAGACACAAGGGTTCGCATCTAGCTGAGTTTCGTGGTTTCAAGGTAACGCTTCGAAGGCATCACCTACACATCCTGTGAAATTGTTTGGGAGCCTGATGAACACGGTACAGATGAATGACGCTGATGGAGTTTCCTCAAAACCAGTGGGTGGTAATGACTTCCTTACGCCAATAGATGCCACTCTTATTGACGAGTAAAAGAAGGTTGCACTTTACGCATTCGACTTACATCGAGATCCCACGTAAGTAAAAGTTAATTTACTCAATGACTCACATTTGCCTATTTGACCATCTTTGGCCAGTCTCATATTCACATTTCTGGTGACATAGGGAATAGCTTCTAAAGTTTGAGGACATAATCCTAACTAGGAAATAGTTGGTGAAGTTGATCCCGGGACATTTTCGGAACTAGAGGATTCTCGAGGCTTTGGCAATGAGGATAACGCTGGGAGTCAAACAGTTTAGTGCTTACTACCGTCCTTTGCGGTAACGCCACAATGAAGAAATTTTTTTTGACTGATTTAGATTATCTTGATTGAATGAAAATTCTTCCTTTGTAACATTTGCAGACTGATGTGCTCGAAGGAAAGCTTTTGTCCGAATTGGTTGGTACTTATAAGGTGCGATGGATGAGTCGATCCTCAACCATGAAATATGTGAGCTGTGAGTTAATTTTTCCATATTTAACATGATTCTTATTTTTATTTTTCGCCACACCCTTAACAAGCCCCCAAACAATGTAGGCTTATATCCTAGTTATAGAAGAGTCCAACCATTGGTACCTCATGGTAGTAGGGTTCAGGGAGCAGAGTATGTACCATTTGGATACGTCAATGGGAGAGAATGAGAGCAAAACTAGGAAACGTATCATAGGAGATTTGGGGGTTGCGCTGTCCCGCATAATATCCTATCCCAAATATCCGCCAATGTTCAGGAAGAAGGCTACAAACATTTTGTGTTTTCACATATCTAATGCAAAAGGGCTTCCATCATGCCAACCAAGGTCAGTCAAAATTCCGTCATCCTTATTAAATGGTGTTATTAATATTAGTCCACTCACCTAGTCATACCGTATTTTATCCAGTGAGACAATTGTTGTATGCTTAACTGGATGGCCATGGCTACTGCCTTTCAAAATAATCTTGTTCCACACATAAAGGCTACTCCACATTTGTAACCCCTTTATTACAGTGGCTCAATGTGTATTTAGTATTAATATTGAATCACGTATCTTAAATGCAGATGGAGGAGAAAGTTGTTCGGCTACAAACTGTAATTGCTCTTCTCCTCCATTCAATGAAGTTACTAATGGATCAAAAATTGCCTATCCAACTAGAAGAGAACTTTGAATTCTAGCTCCACAAAGTTTGTTAAGTTGGTTTACCTTATTTTGCTTAGTTGTGTTAACAGAAGATTGCTAAGTTTATTTTTCATATATGTTTTAGTCATAGATTGTGGACCACCATTTAAGCGTACATTATTTTCTTTGGGTGTATTGATTTGGTGTTTGGTCTAACTAAATATATTTAGGAACGCTCTAGTCATGTTGTCTTCTAAAAATTTTAATCTAAGACTGATATTTTCTTATTTCCTCTCAACATGTCTATCTTATACCTTATATGATTATGTAAGTCTAATATAAACTAGACTACATTTACCTTAAAAACTAATATTCCTTAAATAAAAAAATGTTTACGACTGACATTAAAATAAACGATAGACCTTAAATAATGAATAAACTTTCTCTGGCGTCGCTAGACTATCTTCCATGTAGACTTGTCTACATAAACATTAAAAGTCTGCAATTGCATTTCAACCTTAAAATCAACAATTACAAATTCAGAAATAATAAGCAAACTCCAAGGACCCTTTAAAAAGAATCAAATGACTAGGTATTTTCACAGACATAAACCCAATAATTAAACAATTACACACATTCTACTGCGATGAATAGAAATAAGAAACAAATAACAACATGATTTCTTTTGGGACCAGCACAACTAAGACCTAAGATTGAGAACCAAAATACGGATATGGAATTTTCGCATCATCATCAATTTCATCATATGCTAGTTGTCACTGGCAAAGTCACTCCAACACGTTTGAAAATTGTCTACATCCTCCTCCTCCTCATCTTAACAATTAACAAAGGCAATAATATACAACACACCTTATTAATTCATGACTAATTCGAAGGCATTTAAGCATGTCAGCTATAGCTACCACTTGCAGGATATAAGGAACATTTTAATCAGAAAAAGTATCATGTAATTTTCAAAAATCATTATCCATTTGATGCACACAATAACTTAAGAACAGGAACAATTTAATCAAAGAAAGCATCAGATCATCTTAATAGAACATTATCAATACCCTAACGAACCCAAATAAATAGAACCACAAATCTGGTCTGACTATTGCCCAAGACTTTGGTTATAAACGTAGCTCTCCAAGTAGTCCTGATTGTCGTCATACCTATTTCTACAGCTATTCACATTCAAGTAGGAAGATAATTGGTTATGCCCCACCCTCATACAAAGACCACATCTCTTAACCCCCTTCACTGATGGGTGATTAATCAAATCCTTTTGTTGCCTCTTTGGCGGCGGGCCAATTTCGGATCCCTAACGCATCCCTCAAGTGTCGATAACTATGCCACACCAATGCGCATGCCCGTCTGGCCTAAATCTTTTTTTTGTTTTAGATTTAGGAGCTCATTACGAAATTTATCCCTTAGCTCATTAAATTTAGCTTCACCAGGAGATGCAAGAACACAAATCTCCCTACACAGATTGTTTAACATCCAATTACGCTAGGTTCTCATTGATTCCCAACAAAAATGTCCCTTTTCCATATATTCTCTCACTTTTGATCGAGCATTTTTTGACCATTGATCTATAAGAAGACTCTTTTGTATCTTTTCCTCATCAAGATGTACTAGAACTGCTCACGATACGATCACAAGGTATGCCAAGCAATTCCATCCTGAAGCAGGAGCACTTAAAAATTGATCTGTCTCGATAGTGAGACACGTTCCATTCTTTGTTAGGATTTTTCGACATGGACATTGTAGAAATCTCATAACTTGGTGTCAATGTACATGAACGAACCTTCAACATACAAGCTCTTGACAACATTGGCTTGAATAACATGAAAATCTCTCTTGTCAGTGTGTTGGCAGTAAATCTTTCCAATGCATGTAGTAGACTCTTCAACACTAAATCTCTAACAACAGATGCTAACTCACTTTGTGCTTCCCTTGACCTCATTTGACATATGCATCGCAAGAACTGTTCGATAAAGTCTCTCAAGTTATGTCAGGAGTGCACGAATTTACAGAGCATAGAATGCAATCCCTCACACCTTGATGTTGTTCAAAACCCATAAAAGAAATGCCCGCAAATGTGAGCCACATTTTCTTCCTAGCATACAGGTCACAAACCCATTGATTATGTTGAAGACCAAGCTTCGTAACCAATTTGACCCACCAATCTTCAAACTTTCAAACCTCGTAATAAAAAAGGATATACTTCTTAAATTCAGATGTGAACGTCGAATTGCTAAAATTAGAGGTTGCATTCCTAAGTAAATGTCATGCACACAATCGATGGTAAGTACTCGGAAACACAGATTTGATTGCTTTATTCATGACCTTGTCCCCATCTGTTATTACACACCCTGAAGGTTTGCCCTTCATAGCCTCAAGGAATTGTTGAAGCAACCATGTGTGTCTCCTCGTTATCATTCACAACAAGCGCTACGACAAATACAATGGTTTGGTTATGATGATTAACCCCAGAAAATACAACCAACGGCCACATGTACTTGTTCTTATAATAAGTCGCATCAAATGCTAATGTATCCCCAAACAAATGATAGTCTAGTTGACTGCAACTATCCAACCAAAAAAGGTGTACCAAATGACCCTCTTCGTCGGCTAGGTATCGAACAAACATTCTTGGATTTTCCTCAGCCGTTGACTCCAAGAACTTCAGACAACACATAACATGCCCCTATGGCCCTCCGTTGCTTCATTGTTTGGTTATACATATCTCTCCTCAAAAGGATACATTTTGGAATCCACCCGCAGTGTGCACAAACGATGAATATATCTGAGGTGTTTATATCCCAACTTTAAGCATTAGATTCATTTGATCGATGGCGGCATCATTCATCTTCCTATGCTCGGGAAGCTTAAAGTTCAGTCTATCATCAAGCATGTCATGATTGTGCTCATCCTAAAAGTATGAAATGATCCATCTACCGCTTTCAACATGTACATGAACACATATTTTGGCCAGACATCCACATCTAGTCTCAGGCTTCAGCGCGCGTTTGCATTGATGGGAGTCATTCTCAAACCCCGGATCTCTAAACCCCTCCCTAAAGCAAACAAATTGTTGTTGTGTTACCTCATTTTTGACATTCCTTCTAATCCTATTCTTTCTAACAACAAAACCGTTCGTCTTTGAATATAATTGGTAGAAAGAAAATGCAACAGTCCGATCCAAAAAAGTAACAACCTAACCTCACTTGCAGTTA
Organism: Arachis ipaensis; assembly: GCF_000816755.2. NCBI lineage: Eukaryota > Viridiplantae > Streptophyta > Magnoliopsida > Fabales > Fabaceae > Arachis > Arachis ipaensis. Next base: position 21,095,051 of record NC_029791.2, on the reverse strand, counting down.
TTTCTTTCAGATTTATATACCTGAACTCATCAATACTATCAACTGCCCTTTCATCCCAGTTGTCATAGAAGGTGTCACCAAAAAATTCATTGACATTACAATTAACACACTCCACTTCTTCTGCATAATTTTTTGGAACACAACAACCCTCAGCAAGCATTGAAGAACATATCAATTACCAACAATGCAACCACTTTAGTCAGCATTAGGGTTTGAAGAACGAAGATAAAATAATTTTAATGAAGGAAGTTAAAATACTAAACACAATGTATTTTATTGATTTTCTACCATCTAAATATAGTGTTATTATCTAGAA
>NC_029791.2:21094151-21094725 GCF_000816755.2 Arachis ipaensis | reverse complement strand
TTATAAATAATATGTTCCAATATACATATATTTATTATTATACTCATTATCATTTTTTAAATAAATTACAACTTTTGATATTGAGTAATTTATATTTTCACAATCTCTATAAATAAAAATACAATTTAAAGCAAACTTTTTTAGTTTATTAGAGCAAACATCTTCAGAAATTAATTTAGTAATAGTATAAAAAATAAAATAATTCAAACATATTAGTTCATAGTGTGTTATACACAAATGTAAATTTGCAGGTACATAGACTTACAAAATGCATTCTACTATCAATTGGCATGAAAAAAAAAAAAGAAAATGGTTGTTACGTTTTGCAGGGAGAGACAACTAAATCTTAAAATGCATCTTTTATCTCCTACATGCAGAACAAACCTGTAATTTGACCACATTGAGAAATAAATACCAAACATGACCTACGTTTGCCAGTAGGTCATAGCAAAACGTAACCTGTATTTACCAGATTGCCCGTTTTAAAAAAGTAAAAACTTCATACGTAACTTGTATTTTACAGGTTTTAATTTAAAAAATAAAAAAAATAAATTAGTACTTGCATTTTGTATTA
>NC_029791.2:21069903-21094126 GCF_000816755.2 Arachis ipaensis | reverse complement strand
GTTGGATTTTTTTTACCAGTAAAGCTGCAACTTGTAGGAATATACATGCATAAATTCTATGCCTCCACATAATTTTTTCAATGTAAAAAAAAGTTTTCATCTTCACCATAGCATCACCTTAAATTAGTTAAAGACAAAATAAAATACAGTCATAATTAATTATAGGGTTATGTTAAGTAATTAATGACTTTTTTTGAATAACATGAATAATAGATTTTAAAATTGGTCCAATTCAAGTAAAACATACTACACTTTAAATTACTCACATAAATCTTAATATTAGAATAACCATCCGCACACCTAGTGAATTGAACATCTGATATATCCATTATTCACATTATTTAATATTTTCATTGTCTACCTATATTTTTCTTTAATTATATTATAGTTGATCAAATAAAGTGATTTATTATAGTTAATGTTTCTTTAAATTAATTATGATCATTTATGTTAACAAGGCACATTTCTAATAATACAGATTTGAGTGAAATTTTTTTTGGGGGGTTTTTTCTTATGTAATATATATTTTTGGGTGACTGATGAGAAGACTTTTTCCAGTAAAGAATTTTATAAAAATAATCGCGTTGTAGATATAGTTTCTAAACCAACAAAAATCCTTTCGTACAAAAATTTGGTTGTCACAAGTAACAAAACCTAATAAAATTTATAACCGAAGTATTTAAACCTTGGGTCGTCTTCTCAAGGAATTACAGGGAGGTATGATTTATTATTGGTTATGGAAAAATGTATATTTTTGGGTTTTTGAAATAGGGAACAAGGAATTTAAATGGCAAAAAAATAAATTAATAATTATAAAGAAAACTCTTGGCAAGGTATGAGAACCGGAAATCCCATCCTAGTTATCCTTATCAGGTGTGATGAAAATTGTTTATCGCTCCCACTTAGTTAACCCTTACTAAATAAAGGAAAGTCAAGTGGACCAATCAATTTGATCCTTAAGTCCTAGTCAATTCCTGTGGAAAGACTAGCTTTAGAACGATCCAAATCAATCAGCGAGAATTCCAATTTTCAATCAACTGCTGAGTTTGACAACTCAAGTGTTACCAATTACTTAACCAAAGCCAAAAAGGAAAAAATCTAAATTAAATTGAAAGCATCATAAAATAGAATAAAATAATCATAAATCTGAAATACCTCGAATTATATTAAATAGAATATTCAAATCTAACATGAAAAAGTTCATAAGCCAATTTGGCAACATAAGTAATTAACAAGTAAAAGTATTAGAGTAACTAAAAGTAGAAGAGAACATAAAATTAAGGTAAACATTGAACCTGGAATGGAGTAATAACCATAAAGAAAAAAAATCCTAATTCTAAAACCTAAGAGAGAGGAGAGAACCTCTCTCTCTCTCTCTAAAACTACATCTAAAACCTAAAATTCTCTATTCTGAATGTTATATCCATCATCCTTCCATTGTTGTTGTTGATTCCCCCATTCTCTGGCTTTTATTCTGTGTTTTTGGACTTGGATTTGGGCCGAAAAGGGGTCCAAAAATCGCTGGGGGCGACTTCTGCAATTTACTGCACGTGGCGTCCGTCACGCGTGCGCGTGGGTCACCGTTCACGTCATTTGGAGTTTTTTCTTGTCACGCATATGCGTCAGTCACGCGTTCACGTCATTTGTGTTCTGCGCCAAGCACGCGTCCGCGTCGTCCACGCGTGCACGTCGCTGCCTTTTCTTCAAAACTCCATTTTTGTGCTTTCCTTCCATTTTTGTATGTTTCCTTTCTGTCCTCTAAGCCATTCCTGCCCTATAAAGCCTGAAATTACTTAACACACGGATCACGGCATCGAATGATAATAAAGGATAATTAAATTTAATATTTTTAAAGCATAGGAAACATGTTTTCACATATATCATAAAATAAGGAAGGAATTATAAAACCATGCAAATCTTATGAATAAGTGGGTGAAGAATTGATAAAAACACTTATTTGAGCACAAGATGAATCATAAATAGGGGTTTATCAACCTCCCCACACTTAAACACTAGCATGTCCTCATGCTAAATCCAAGAGAAAAGAATGAAGGTAGAATGGTGGAATCTTATGCAATGTAATCTATTCTAAATGCAAGCTGCCTAAATGAATCATGCAATTCTAATTATTATCCACCTATATATATAGAGCTTACATGTGGTTAAATTAATTCATATTTTCAAGGAATCATATATGTACAAGCAAGGCCAAATCATATTAAAACACATTCACAATTGAGTTGAGTTAAAGGAATTCACAAACTTGCAAGACAATTTAATAATTAAACATGGATATATGGAAATGAGCTATTGAATCCTCACTAGATTTGTGTTTACTCTCTAGTCACTCAGTGTTTGGGGTTAATCACTCTATTCTTCTTCTAGTCATGCTTTCTAAAACTTTGTTCTTCATCTAACCAATCAACAAATATCTAATGTATACATAAAACATCATGAGGTCTTTTTCAGGGTTGTAATGGGGCTAAGGTAAGGGTGAAGGTATATATATAAGGCTAAGTGAGCTATAAATTGAATCCTTGATTAGTCTAAGATCTCACCTAAGATATACATACTCTATACAATTTAAAATTTTGCCTAGCTTCCCAATTTTCCCACTTTTGTGTCACATACTCATGTACCAATTTTATTTTTGATTTTATCCCATGTGCATTGATTTTTCTATTAAACTTAATAATGGGGTAATTTTGTACCCTTATTTATTTATTTAATTAAACATTTTTTTTATAAACACAACATTTTCAAAGCACATGGTATTTTAATTATTTTGGTTTAACATGAGCATACTCCCAAATTTCAAATGATTTATAGAGTTAATACATTTTCTATCAACCCAAGTTCCCATAATTTTCTCCACACTTAGTTGATACATAATCTCTATCTTAAGCTAACCAAATATTCAATTTGGAATTTTTAATTTGTTTTTCTCCTTAAGGCTAGTGATGTGATTATCGAACAAAAGGGGATTAAAAGGCTCAAGGGGGCTAACAAGGGTGACATAAAAGGGTAGGCTTATTTGGGGATAAGTGAGCAAAAATAAGTAATGGCCTCAATCACATGCAAGTATGTAAATACATTCTATATTGGACATATAGACTGAAACAAAGTAAAGATTGTAAGCATAGAAAAGAAGGGCGGAACACACAGGAATGAAAATTATGGTTAAATGTAACCATACAATTAAGCTCAAAAACTCACAGGTTGTGTGTTCTTTGGCTCAAAAATCATATATCAGTTATGTATATCATGCAAGTAGAGATTAAGAGTTTCCATTCAACTCAATGTGAATCTTAGAATGGCTCTGATAAAATTTAGTATTTTCTTTGAAAAATGTTGTCAATTAACTCACATTTATTGTTATATATATAGTGTGTGAATTCTTGTGATTCTGAAAAACTAAAGTTTCTAGTTTACTCCTTTTATTTCCAATTAAACCAAATTATTATATGCTAAAAGGGTAGACTAAACTAATTAATCCATATTTTCTATATCACAACTAAAAAGCTAAAATTGCAAATTAAACTAAATATCTAAGGTGTATACAAACCAGAGTGGAAAATGCAGAAATAAAGTAGAAATAAACAGAAATACAGCAAAAGAAAAATGCACAAGTACTGAAAGACAAATAAGATAAAATAAAATACAGAAAAAGAAATAAAAATAGGATAAAGAGAGTCTGAAAGTGGTTCACCAAAAATAAAATTCAACAGAGATGGCGACCTCCCCACACTTAAATAATAGCATCGTCCACGATGCTCAATCAAGCTGGGTGTGAGGAAGTGGCATCTCCAGAAGGATGTACTGCTGGTGTCTCAGTGGTGGCTTAAGGGTCTGTAGTCTGTATGAGTATCGGAGGATCTGCCTGCTGAAGCGGAGGCTCTGTTTGTAGAGGGACCTCTAGATCTGCTGGCTGTATCTGCAGAGGCTCCTCATGATGGGATTCTGCCTGCTGAGATGCTTCCTGCTGGTGCTCTGCACGTGCCTCTGCCTCATGGTCATCCGCCTCCTCCTCAGATGGCACTGATGGTGTGTCAGGCTTGGAGGGGATGTTAGGGGTGCCAGACCGGATCATTAGCTTTAGATGCTCATAACGCCGCTTGTTGCGGTGATCCATCCAATCCAGGCACTCGAAGAGTCGGTGCACCAGGTGGTAGACGGGCTCTGAAGCAGGTGGAGGTGCTGTGGTGATGGCTGGTGCAGCAGGAGCTGAAGGGGCAGCAGAAGATGTGGCTGCCTCAGCAAAGTCAGTGAGAAAGGGTGGTCGGTAGCCCAAAGTCTGGAACTTCCTGCTGTGTGGAATAATTTTCTTGCATTTGACGGCAGGTGGCTTCTCATTAGCAATCTCCCAGGGCACCTCAGCTCGGCGTCCCATCTGAGTAATCAAATATGGAAGGGGCAGAGTGCCTCGGACATGGACCTTGGATATATAGTACCGGATAAACCTGGGAAGGTACAGGTCCTTGCCCTCCATCACACACCAAATGAGGGTAATCATGGCAGCTGGCACCTCTGTCTCATGAGTGCTCGGCATCACGTAGTTACTCAGAATCTGCTGCCAAAGCCGAGCCTCATCATTCAGGTAGATAAGCTTTATTCCCTTTGGGGCCACTGTGGACTTGCTCATGACCTATGGGACAGTAGGATCAAGAGCTATAGTCCACTTTACTGTGTCCCAGTCAAACCTCATGAATCTCATATCCTCTTCAGCCTACTTATCTGGTTTATCTGATTTAGGTAGGAGCTGGAGGATATCTTCTATTGCTTCCTCAATAACCAGAATATGCTTCCCTCTGAGTTATACTGCATTCAGGGTTGTTTTGAAGTAGTTACAGTAGAATTCTCTGACCCAGGATGAGTTGACCTCAGTCAGGTTCCTTTCCAGGAAAAACCAACCTCTCTGTTTAATTTGTTCTGAAGTATATTGTTTGAGTTCTTCTGGGATTTTGAGGGTCTTTTCCAGGTATAGGTTCCTAGAAGTTGCAAAGACCGGATACTTGAGTTCACAATATTTGTTGGCAAACTTGATGGGGTCTGTGGCAGGCAGAAGCGGATCAGTCTTTTCCTGCGGGTAAAATTCTTCTCCCGCCAGGAATCATCATGGAGGATATCCAATATAGAGGTAGAGGATTCACCTTGTTTCCTTTTGCCAGTGGTTTCTTTGCCCTTTCCTTTTCTTTTAGGGTCAGACATCCTGAAAAGCAGAAATTCCAGGATACAGTTTAAGAAACTAAAGCAGGAAAATAGGTAAGCAATTAGGATTTTATCAATATAAGCAAAGACGGGCAAAAGAGGAATAAAGTAGCAATATAAGCATGGAGTGAGTTAAATAAATATAAAATATTGGACTGTATTCAAGTTAAAAGTTAGAGAATGAAAATCACAATCCAAAATCTATGATGTGCGGAATTGTTGTTAATCAGGAAAAACAGTAATCATGCCTTGAAATGGTTTTAAAGTGGTTAGTTGAAAACTAATAGAAAAGTTAGAAAGTTAAAGTAGTTAGGAGTTAAAAAAATGAAGTCAAAGTAAGTGGCATGGTGTTGTGGTTCCTAATTAACACAAATTGCAAAAACTTGAATAACAAGTAACTCACATTCAAGTAAATATTGCAGATTATTGATGATAATTCATATAAAAGAATTGTAGAATGAAAGTGAAATCATCAATAAGGCGCTTTAATGAATAAGGGAATCAGAAAGAATAAGAAAGCTAGCTCATGCATTCATGAATTGGCTTGGTTGAAACCAATTAGTGCAAAACTTGAAATTGCCAAAACCAATTTATGAATGGTAGTTGAGTGAAACAATTTGCAGAAAAAAATTGGACAGCATTTTGGCTAAGAATTGAACGTTCCCGGGTAATAAGAAGCAGCAGAAACAGTTCATATGATAATAAAATAGTGCAAAAAAGAGTAACAAATAGTAATTCACATGAGTTCAGAATAAACAAACACAATCTGCATTAAAGAATGGTAAAGAGCAGCATATGAACAGCATTATCATCACAGGAAATTCAAAATTGCGAAACAGATAAAATAAGTAACAAGAACGGCACAATTATCAAGCCTAAACCCACTAACCACATCCTAGCTACCTAACCACCTAAAATCCACTACGATCATGCATCTCTAACTATCCTAATTTGAACAGAATTCGAAAAATATATGGAATTAACTAAAAACTGGAAAAGGAATCGGTGTTCAGCGGAACCTGGTTGGCACACTAATAAGTGGAATGCAGAGAGAGGGTGGTGGTTCAAGTAGTGGTGGCGGTAACGCAGCGGCGCTGGAAGGTAGCACGGTGGCGGTCTTTGGTGGAGGCAGGGCGGCAGTTCGGTGGTTGGGGGAGAAAAAGGGTTATGGGTGGCGAGGGTGCGGCGAGGTGGGGCGGCGTGGTGGTGGCTAGTTGGTGGTTGTGGAGGGGAAGAGAGAGTGCTGAGGGATTGGGGGAAGATGGGGACGCGAAATGGGTTAAGGTTTGATGTGTGGTAGAAGCTAACCAATTAAGAGATTCCAAATGAGAGAATAGCGTTGCACGTATAGCTCTTAACCAGCCAAGATCTGCCTCACCAATTTATATTAATCAGAAAATTCCCAGAAAGTTGAGTTTTGATAATGAGTAATTAAAATAATTGTGAATTAAAGCAATAAAAATAAACTAAGAATAATTATTGATTTTCTAAATAAAAGGCCTTGACTGGGGGAATAATTAAATGGAAGTCCTATCCTTGTTGGAATCTTCTCAAGTGACATAAAGAGGTTGTTGTTCTCACATGGTTAACCCTTACTGAGTAAAGGAAAGTATAGTGATTAGACTAACTCTTACCTGCAATTCCTAGTCCTTTCCCTTAGGGAAATCTAGTGTTAGTAGGTACAGAATCAGCCTACAACGTCCAATTTAACTAATCACTCTAATTGAATAGAGTGAATAATCAACTGAAAAGAGTAAAGGACAAAGGAACAAACTAAAGTAGTGTCTTCACGGAGGTAATGGCTCTTCAACATCCACAATCCAAAACAAAAGCATAAACTATCAATGTAACACTAATCTAGATTCAGATCTAAAACTAAAGTAATCCTAATGTGATGAATCTGAATGTGTGTGGATGCTTGTTGAGTCTCTGCATGTTTTCTCGCTTTATTCTGTGTTTCTGGGCCGAAAATTAGGTTAAAACGCGGCCCAAAATCGCCCCCAGTGTATTCTATAGTTTCTGCAGATCGCGCAGGTCATGCGTACGCGTCGTCCATGCGTTCGCGTCATTCAACGATTTTCTTTGTCACGCGTTCACGTCATTCGTGCAGATTCCAATCCACGTGTTTGCGTCAGGCACGCATTCGCATCACTGCGATTTCTCCAATTCACGCGTTCGCGTGAGCCATGCGCTTGCGTCAGTGTTCGCTGGTCATCTCCTTAGTTTCTTGTGTTCTTTCCATTTTTGCAAGCTTCCTCTCCATTTTCTAAGCCATTCCTGCCCTATGAAACCTGAAACACTTAACACACGGATCACGGCATCGAATGGTATAAAGGAGGATAAAAATACATAATTAAAAGATCTCTAGGAAGCAAGTTTTCAATCATGGAACAATTTTGGGAAGGAATTGTAAATACATGCTAATCATATGAATAAGTGGGCAAAGACTTGATAAAACCACACAATTAAACACAATATAAATCATAAAATAATGGTTTATCAACCTCCCCACACTTAAACATTAGCATGTCCTCATGCTTAGTTGAAGGAGATAAAATAAATGAGTAGGGAAATGCAAAACTCATGAAATGCAATACAACCTATATATATAAATGCAACTATATGATTCTTGTCTACTTGGTTAAAATAAATAAGCTCTTCAAGACAAACATAAATTTAATTTTCACTAACTCAATTTATATAGTAAAACAAGGTAACATTGTAAGAAGATAGCTCATGAAAGCAGGGAACATAGAGTTAAGCATTGAACCCTCACTGATGGTGTATTTGCACTCTAGTCTCTCAAGTGTATAGGGTAATCACTCTACTCTTTCCTAATCATGCTTTATAAACTTTGTTTCTCACCTAACCAATCAACAATAATTAATGTACCAATGCAAACATCATGAGGTCTTTTCAAGGCTATAATGGGGCTAAGGTAAGGGTAAAGATATATATATATATATATGTGTGTGTGTGTGTGTGTGTGTGTGTGTGTGTGTGTGTGTGTGTGTGTGTGTGTGTGTGTGTGTGTGTGTGTGTGTGTGTGTGTGTGTGTGTGTGTGTGTGTGTGTGTGTGTGTGTGTGTGTGTGTGTGGCTAAGTGAGCTATAAATTGAATCTTTGACTAACCTAAGCTCTCACCTAACATACATATACTCTATATAACTCTAGAATCATGCCTAGCTACCCAAAATTTTCACTTTTGCATTACACACTCATGCATCAAATTTCTTTTAATTTTTTTATCACATATGCATTGATCTTTGAACTTAACTTAACTTAAAATCGGGGTAATTTTGTCCCCTTATTTATTTATTTATTGAATATTTTTAGATTTTTTTTTGTATAAAAAAATAAATATAGCTTATCAATGCACATGGATTTTAAATTTTCATAGTTTCACATGAGTAGGTACCCAAATCCCCATTATTTTATCATGACACATTCCCTTATTAACCCTTGTTCCCACAATTTTCCATATTTAATTAACACAATTTCTATCTTAAGCTAACCAAAGAGTCAATTGGGATATTTAATTGTTTTTCCACTTAAGGCTAGTAATGTGGTAAAATATAGAACAAATGGGATAAAAAGGCTCAAAGTGGCTAACAAAGGTAATTTAAAGGGTAGGCTTATTTGGGATAAGTAAGCTAAAATCAAATAATGGCCTCAATCATATGTATGCATGTAAATACATTAAACATTGGACATATAGGACGAAACAAAACAAAGATTACAATCATAGAGAAGTAAACACACAAGAATAAAATATTTATGGTTAGATAATGTAACCATGTAATTAAGCTCAAATCTCACAGGTTGTGTGTTCTTAGCTTTTTAAACTATGTTCCAAATACAACTTCAAACAAGTTTAACACAAGAGTTTTAAGTTAGTGAAATATTTTCGAAAATGGGGTCTTAGAAGAAACTTATTATCTTCAATCCAGTAGAACATGTATGCAAATAACCTATTTCTATGCAATCTATCCTATTCCAGAAAAAAGAAAAATTAATTAAATATCCTATTTTATTGGTGTTTAGGGAAGAAAATTTACCTCTGGAAGTCAGGTACTGACCGACCTCCCCACACTTAAGGCTTTGCACCGTCCTCGGTGCCGTCTGTCAGGAACAAAGGGGGGCTGGTAGCAGTATCTCCACCATCAGGACCGTCATGGCTCCCTGTGCTGGTAAATGAAGTGGAGTCCGGGGTGTCTGGGTCTTTGTCAGGTCTGTAGTTTCCCATAATTAGCTCCTTAAGGTATGTGAATTGGCGCTGGTTACGGCGCTCTCTTAGCTTTGCTTTGTGTTCCTGCCGATCCAACCTTTCAAGTATTTGATGGAGCAGTTGGTTTGTTGTAGGTGCTTGTGGTGTGGAAGAAGAGGGGGTGTCCTCTGCGGGTTCTCTGCTCCAGTTGATAGTGGCTGCTGGAGGTCTGATATACTTCCCGTTAGGGACGTATTGATCATCTCGTAGAATCCTGGCTTTGGTATCCCCAGCTCTATAGGAGACTCCAGCTGCTGAGACGAGATCTAAAATCAAGGCAGGAAAAGGAAAATTTCCCTCAATTTGTACGTGTCCCATAGCATGCCGAATGTGTCTTGGTAAATTGAGGTGCTGGTCTGTTAGGATACACCAGAGTAAAACAGCCATGTCTGCAGTGAAGGAGGATTCATGAGTGCTCGGAAAGACGTAATGGGACATGATTTGTGCCCATACTCGAGCCTCCAAGGTAAGTGCTGAAGCCGATATGCCCTTAGGTCGGGAACAATGGTATCCGTAGATCCATAGGCTGCCAGGTTGTGCGATAACTCTGAGAACGGCGTCCCTGTCAAAATGGTATGTCTGGTGCTTGAGTGAGGCTTCTTGGAATGCGTCCAATCCTTCTGGAGCAGGGGGAAGATCTAAAGCTTGTTGAATGGCCTCTTCAGTTATGGGGACTTGCTTCTGACGGACATAGACAGACTGCATAGTTGGCATGTGAAAGTTGGAGTAGAATTCTACTACCCATGAAAGATTAACCTACCGTGGCTGTCTCCGTAGGAATTCCCATTGTCTTCACTCAATGCGGGGTTCAACAAATTCAGCAATGTGGGTTGGGAGGATAAGAAGGTGCTCATTGTTATAGTTCCTTGCTGCCAGGATGGGGAACATCTGCTCACAGTAGCGGTTAGGAAACCGCAGTATCCTTTGCTGAAAATGCTTTTTCTTTTTCATCGACCTTGATAATCCTCTTGGTTCATTTTGTTGAGGGTGTCACCGCTGTTGAAGATGGCTCTGCCACTAATGCTCTTTTTTTTCCTCTCCTTGCTGGTGGTTTGGGAGTAGCTTTCTCTTTACCTTTCTTGGTGGCCATCCTGAAAAAGGGAAGAGAAAGTAATATGTAAAGCGAAGGGTTCGAGCAAGGGAGCGAACATTATGGTTGATAATCAATGCACGGTAAAGAGAGATGTCGTTAACACATGGTCTAGACTATATGTGAAAAGTTCATCAAAGGTAATATAGCAAGTGCATGTGATGACAATTGAATGTGAGATGTTTATTGGCATGCCGGCAAAGGCATGAGTAGCATAGATCAAGCATTCAATGTCCAAGTTAGATTACCAAGTCTTTCAAACTGGCAATCTGTTTGTATTGACAATTATATTAAATTAATAAAATATAAAAGAAGTTTTGTAAAAAACAGGCATTAAAGTAGTAGAATAGAATAATTTAGAATAATGCACAATGCCATACGGGCTTTTTCACAAACACTTGGCAATGCATGTTGAATATGTTATTGGAAGTAGTAAATTTAGTCATGCAAGCAACCTTTTTGAAAAGTAATATATGATTGTCAAACAATTCATAATAACTCACAAGCAAAATATGAAAGAAGATAATGACCTAAATAAATTTCTAACACCAATTAAAGGAATAAAAAAAAAGTAAAAGGAAAATAAAATATAGATAATGAAAAGAAAAATAAATAAAAAAAACATGAATAAACGAAAAAAAGAGTGATAATGAAGAAGTAAAGAGGGAAGAAGAAAAGAACCTTGATAATGGATGTGAAAAAGAAAAAAGGGAGAAAGTAAAAAGTGAGAAAGAATAGAGAATGAAGAAGAGAGAAGTAGGAAGTAAGAAGGGATAAGAAAAATTAGGATTTGGGGAAGAAAAGATAAGATATTTTGGCTGATGTGGATGATCTGTGCGCCGCATGTGACGCGGACGCGTGGGGCACGCGGTCGCATAGTTTGTTGTTTTCGTCAAGTGACGCGGACGCGTGGGTCACGCGGTCGCGTGACTCGATTTGTGCAAATGGCGCGAGAGCAGCTGCGCGTTCGCGCAACTCGCTGTTTCAAACCCATTTTGCCAAATTTTAGGGTGACGCGATCGCGTGATTGACGCGATCGCGTGAATGGCCATGTTTGGAGGACGACGCGGCCGCATGGGGCACGCGGTCACGTGATGGGGTTGGTGCTTCCAGCATCATTCCAGCCCAGCTCCATCATAACTTGCTGCCATACACCTCTTTTACGTCGATTTTTAGGGGCACGCGAACGCATGGGAGGCTTATTTCCCAAATGACGCGGCCGCGTTGGTGACACAGTCGCGTGGGCATGTTTGTGCCTAAGGCACGCCTCCAGCCACGCTCTCGCGTGACTTTCTGTTCACTTTGTTTTCTTCCAAATGCACTGGTGACGCAGACGTGTCAGCGATGCTTTCGCGTCGCGTGCGTGTGTTTTTTTTTTTAAATAAGATATGCAGAATGCTAATGGAAATGCTAACTATATGCAACTATATGTAGGGATTATGAGAAGAGTCATTAACATTATAAAAATAAAATAAAGCAAAAATAAATCTAAGACTGAAACGGAACGATCATATCATGGTGGGTTGTCTCCCACCTAGCACTTTGCTTTTACGTCCTTAAGTTGGACGCTCGTTAGGCTCATTCTGCTTCTATCGGTGGGTCTTCCAAGAGGAAGACCTCTAGTTCCTTACGATTCTTCATCTTCTCACCATGGTAAAGCTTCAGGCGATGTCCATTGACCTTCAGAAATTTGGAGCTAGTAGGATGACACAGGTGGAAAACTCCGTATGGCTCTGCCTTTTCTACTCTGTAGGGGCCTTCCCATCTTGATCTCAGTTTACCTGGCATAAGCTTCAGTCTGGAGTTATACAGAAGAACTAACTCCCCTGATCTGAATTCTCTCCTTTTTATATGCTTGTAATGGACAGCTTTCATTTTCTCCTTGTAACATCTGGAGTTGTCATATGCTTATAGGCGAAGGTTCTCTAGTTCTGCTAGTTGCAGTTTTCTTTCAGCACCAGCTTTCTTAGGATTCATGTTGCACTCCTTCACAGCTCAGAAATCCTTGTGTTCCACCTCTATTGGGAGGTGGCAACCCTTTCCATATAACAAGCGGAAGGGGCTCATCCCAATGGGTGTCTTGTACGCTGTTCTATATATCCAGAGTGCATCTTGTAGCCTGGCACTCCAGTCCTTCCTATGAGGTTTTAATATCTTTTCCAGAATACGCTTGATTTTTCTGTTAGAGACCTCTGCTTACCCATTGGTCTGGGGATGATAAGCTGTTGCTACCTTGTGAATTATCCCATGCCTCTTCAGTAATCCTGTTAGTCTCCTGTTACAAAAGTGAGTGCCTTGATCGCTCACGATTGCTCATGGTGATCCAAAGTGACAGATAATATGGTTTCTAACAAAGGGAACAATAGTGTTAGCATCATCATTGCGGGTAGGAATTGCTTCCACCCATTTAGAAACATAACCTACAGCTAACAGTATATAAAGGTAACCATTAGAATTTGGGAATGGACCAATGAAATCAATGCCCCAAACATCAAAAATTTCATAGAAAAGCATAATATATTGAGGCATCTCATCCCTCTTGGATATATTACCAAATATTTGGCATGGGGAATAAGATTTACAAAATTCAGCAGCGTCTTTAAAGAGAGTAGGCCACCAGAATCTGCAGTCTAGAATTTTTCTAGCTGTTCTTTGAGGGCCAAAATGTCCTCCACTCTCAGATGAGTGGCAAGCCTCTAAAATGGACTGGAATTCTGATTGAGGCACACACCGTCTAATTACCTGGTCAGTACCACACCTCCATAGATATGGATCATCCCATATATAATATTTGGACTCGCTTTTCAGCTTGTCTCTTTGATGCTTGGTAAAATTTGGAGGAAAGGTGTGGCTAACTAGATAATTAGCTACAGGTGCATACCAAGGAACTACTTCAGATACTGCTTGTAAGCTATCAAATGGGAAATTATCATTTATAGGAGTGGATTCATCCTTAATGTGCTCAAGGCGACTCAGGTGGTCTGCCACTAAATTCTGGTTACCACTCCTATCTTTAATTTCTAAATCAAATTCTTGTAGCAACAGTATCCAACGTATTAGCCTTCGTTTGGACTCCTTTTTAGCTAGTAAATATTTTAGAGCTGCATGGTCTGAGTACACTACTACCTTAGTACCAAGTAAATAGGCTCGGAATTTATCCAGAGAAAAAATAATAGCAAGAAGCTCTTTTTCAATAGTAGTATAATTAGATTGAGCAGCGTCTAAAGTCTTAGATGCATAGGCAATCACAAAAGGATCCTTACCTTCGCGCTGAGCCAGCGCCGCTCCTACTGCATGGTTGGAAGCATCACACATAATTTCAAATGACTGGCTCTAGTCTGGTCCTCTTACAATTGGAGCTTGAGTCAGAGCGATCTTCAGCTTATCAAATGCTTGCATACAACTCTCACTGAACTCGAACTCAATATCTTTCTACAGCAATCTGGATAAAGGCAATGCTACCTTACTGAAGTCCTTAATAAATCTCCTGTAAAAACCTGCATGGCCAAGGAACGAGCGGACTTCCCTCACGGAGGAGGGGTAAGGTAAACTAAAAATAACATCCACCTTTGCTGGATCTACAGAAATGCCAGTATTAGACACAACATGTCCTAGTACAATTCCTTGTCTTACCATAAAGTGACATTTTTCAAAATTCAACACAAGGTTTGTACTAACACACCTGTCTAATACTCTAGATAAACTATCCAAGCAAAGGCTAAATGAGTCACCATATACGCTGAAATCATCCATAAAAACCTCCATACAGTTCTCAATAAGATCTGAAAAGATACTCATCATGCATCTTTGGAAAGTAGCAGGTGTATTACACAAGCCAAAAGGCATTCTTTTATAAGCATACGTTCCAAAGGGACATGTAAAAGTAGTCTTCTCCTGATCTTCAGGAGCTATATGAATTTGAAAGTATCCTGTATAGTCATCTAAAAAACAATAATGAGATTTACCTGACAGGCGATCAAGCATCTGATCAATGAATAGCAAGGGGTAATGATCCTTGCGAGTGGCTTGGTTGAGCCGCCTATAGTCAATGCAAACTCTCCATGAATTCTGCACTCTAGTTGTTAGGAGCTCTCCATGATCATTTCTTACTGTTGTGACTCCAGACTTGTTGGGCACCACTTGTACTGGACTGACCCATTCACTATCTGAGATCGGGTAAATGATATATGCCTCAAGTAGCCTGGTCACTTCCTTCTTAACAACTTCTAAGATGGTGGGATTCAATCTTCTTTGAGGTTGACGAACAGGCTTTGCTCCCTCGTCTAAGAATATTCTGTGCTCACAAACTTGGGGGCTGATGCCTACTATATCCGCCAAGCTCCATCTAATTGCTTTCTTATGTTTTCTCAGCACACTGAGTTGTTGCTCTTCTTGTTGAGAGGTGAGTTCCTTTGCAATGATGACTGAAAACTTCTGCTTGTCCTCAAGGTGTGGAGGAAGGGGCTTTAATTCTAATTTCTTCTCATAGCTGGACTCTGGATCATCCGGGGTTGGTAATAATGGTAAAGTGTTCTCATTGTTTTCAGAAAGTATCCCCACACTTGGACCTTGCTCCACGTACTTCTCTTCTAAGTTTTCCTGGTGAACTTCAGCTACGGTTTTATCAATAATGTCGCATTGGAAGATAGAATGATCTTCCAGAGGATGCTTTATAGCTTCATTTAAACTGAAATTCACTATTTTGCCATCTATCTCAAAGAAGTAAGTTCCTGAGAATGCATCCAGCTTGAACTTTGAAGTCTTCAGGAATGGTCTTCCAAGCAGGATTGATGATGGTCTTCCTGAGTCATTAGAGGGCATTTCCAGGATGTAGAAATCAATGGAAAATGTGAGCCCCTTAATGCTCACTAATACATCTTCAGCAATTTCAACTACTGTAATAATGCTTTTATCTGCTAACACAAAACGAGCTGCCGACCTCTTTAAGGGAGGGAGTCTCAAAGTATCATATATAGACAAAGGCATTATACTAACACACGCTCCCAAATCACACATACAGTCAAAAAATATCACACCTCGAATGGTACAGTTAACCATACATGGACCTGGATCACTACATTTTTCAGGTATACTTCCCATTAAAGCAGATATAGAGCTACCTAAAGGAATAGTTTCTAATTCATTAATCTTATCTTTATGTATGCACAAATCTTTTAGAAACTTTGCGTATTTAGGTACCTGTTGAATAACATCAAAAAGGGGAACAGTTACCTCGACCTTTTTGAATATTTCTACCATTTTGGGATCAAGTTCCATATGCTTTCTGGGCTTCCTTGCAAGTTGTGGAAAAGGAATAGGATGGGAGCGATTTGCAGCTTCTGCATCCTTTGGTGCTTCATTCTGTGGTTGAGCTTCCTCTTCTTCAACTATGTCTTGTACGTCCTCTTCCTCTTCAGCATCTTCCACTTCCACCCCATTCTCTGATGGTACGTGTTCTAGTGGGCTTGGCTCCTCATGGTTCCTCTCCTGTAATGTGGTTTCGGACCTCAAAGTGATGGCATTGATGCCACCTTTGGGATTAGGCAGTGGTTGAGAAGGAATTCCACTGGAGCTTGAAGGTTGATGTATGGAATTAAGTGAGGAATCCATCCGGGAGACGAGAGCTTGTAAAGTGGCAATCAAGCCATTCAGACTAGAGTTCAGCTGTGCCTGCATGTCTTGTTGTCCTTGTGCAAGAGAGCAGAGCATCTCGTCATTTGATGAAGAATTAGAATAAGTACTCTGAGGAACTTGTTGTTGGTTGTGATGGGTTCCTTGTGATTGTCTTAGGTGAGGTGCTCTGTAAGATTGGTTCTGATTCTGTTGTCTGTTGTTGTTATTGTTATTCCACCTCTGGTTTCCATTATTGTCTCTGCCTCCTCTGCTGTAGTTGTCCCTCCAGCCAGGGTTAGAATTATCTTTTCAGCCTTGATTGGAGTTGTCCTGCCATCCATGGTTATAGTAGCCACCTTGGTTGTGGTTGCCACCTTGTTGATTGTATCCTTGATTCGGGCGGTCATAGAAATTATGAGTAGCTACCACAGTGTTATTTTCATGTTGGAGCTGCGGGTATTCATCAGTATAATGACTATAATCAGCACAGATCCCGCATACTCTTTGTGGGACTAACTGTTGACTTTGTTGTGGTGGGAGAGGATGAGCTTGTTGTGCTTGTTGTTGATTCAACTGCATTTGTTATAGTAAGTTGGTCATTTCACATATACTTTGTGCGAGAGCAGTAGTTCCAATGTTAGAAGAAACTTCGGCAACAGCTTTGGGATGGTTGCGCCTCTGTCTGTGATTCCTAGTAGATTCAGCTAAGTCGCTGATCAGCTGCCATGCTTCATCTGCGGTTTTGTACTTTTTCAAGGAACCATTAATAGCACCTTCCAGTGTAGTCTTATCCTGGGGGTTCATGCCTTGAGTAAAGTAGCTGATCAATACTAGTCTATCAATCATGTGATGGGGACATGCGTCCAAGAGATTGTTGAAGCACTCCCAATATTCGTAGAGAGTCTCGGATTCGCCTTGAACAATCATTGAAATCTCTTTCCTCAATCTGTCAGTAACTTCAGCTGGAAAGTATTTTTCCAAAAATTATCTTCTAAGCGTATCCCAGTTAGTAACAGTCGCTTCCGGTTGAGTGTAGTACCATTCCCTTGCCTTTTCCTCAAGAGAAAATGGGAAGGCGGTTAACAGGATAGAAGTTTCATCTGCACCATGACGCCTAACAGTAGAACAGGCTGTCTGGAAATCCCGAAGGTGCTTGATAGGCTCTTGAGCAGGTAAGCCATGAAACTTAGGCATCAAGTTGATTAGTGCAGTCTTCACTTCAAAATCTGCAGCCAGATTTGGATGACGCACTTGATACGGTTGCAGTGTGAAATCTGGGGCTCCTGCCTCCTGGAGAGTAATTCTCCTAGGTTCTACCATGTCACCTGCACGTGAATCAACTGAATCAGTAGTAAATGAGCTTGTCTCGCTCTCAGATGGCGGTTCAAATTCGCCCTCAGATGAGACTGGTGAATCGATAACAATCACTTCACCACCCTCAGAGGCTAACCGACGTCGAGTTCGTCTAATATGTGAAAGAGTTCTTTCAATTTCAGGGTCAAATGGGACTAAACTCGAATCAGGCAATGAACGCGTCATTTAATGAGAAAGACATGAAGCTCATGGTAACAAAACAAAAACAAAATATGCAATTAAAAATAAAATATGTACATTAATCAATAATTCAGCACACTATTGCAACTCCCCGGCAACGGCGCCAAAAATTGATGCGTGGCAGAAGTTAACCAATTAAGAGATTCCAAATGAGAGAATAGCGTTGCACGTATAGCTCTTAACCAGCCAAGATCTGCCTTATCAATTTAAAAATGGTTGTCACAAATTTTAGAAATAAAAATATTGGGAGTATGAGTCCCAGGTCGTCTCCCAACGAGTTGCAGGAAAGAGGGCTAATTTATTAATCAGAAAATTTCCAGAAAGTTGAGTTTTGATAATGAGTAATTAAAATAATTGTGAATTAAAGCAATAAAAATAAACTAAGAATAATTATTGATTTTCTAAATAAAAGGCCTTGACTGGGGGAATAATTAAATAGAAGTCCTATTCTTGTTGGAATATTCTTAAGTGTAGTGTAAAGAGGTTGTTGTTCTCACTTGGTTAACCCTTACTGAGTAAAGAAAAGTATAGTGATTGGACTAACTCTTACCCGCAATTCCTAGTCCTTTCCCTTAGGGAAATCTAGTGTTAGTAGGTACAGAATCAGCCTACAACGTCCAATTTAAGTAATCACTTGAGCATTCCAACTCCAGTGTGTCCTTTTAATCAACCCCCATGTCAAGTGGAGAGTCTACTCCATTGACATGGAATTAATAATTATAAAAATATAAGAAGACATAATCGAATAAAATAAAATAGAGAGAATTAAAATTAATTAAAAATAAAAATAACTCTATATATTAATAAACTCAAAATGTAACATACTTAATTGAATAGAGTCAATAACCAACAGAAAAGAGTAAAGGATAAAGGAACAAAATAAAGTAGTGTCTTCGCGGAGGTAATGGCTCTTCAACATCCACAATCCAAAACAAAGGCATAAACTATCAATGTAACACTAATCTAGATTCAAATCTAAAACTAAAGTAATCCTAATGTGATGAATCTGAATGTGTGTGGATGCCTGTTGAGTCTCTGCATGTTTCCTCGCTTTATTCTGTGTTTCTGGGCCGAAAATTAGGTTAAAACGCGGCCCAAAATCACCCCCATCGTATTCTGTAGTTTCTGCAGATCGCGCAGGTCACGCGTACGCGCCGTCCACGCGTTCGCGTCGTTCAACGATTTTCCTTGTCACGTGTTCGCGTCGTCCACGCGTTCGCGTCATTCGTGCAGATTCCAATCCACGTGTTTGTGTCAGGCACAATTAAACACAATATAAATCATAAAATAATGGTTTATCAGGGTTTCGCGTCGAAGGGGGTAAGTGGATTCAAATCCACGTGAACGCGTAGATCACGCGATCGCATGGTTGAGGCGGAAAGGCAATGACGCGGACGCGTCATTGACGCGGACGTGTGAGTGAGGTATAACGCAAGTGATGCGTACGCGTGGGGCACACGTTCGCGTCACTCAGATTTGTACTAAACGCACAATTCCAGCGTCATTTTGAAGTAACTCTCTGTTTCCATTGAGGGGGCAATAATATTCACGCGGCGCGTACGCGTCACCCACGCTTTCGCGTGGTGTGTGTGAAGTGAAAGTGACGCGTCCGCGTCACTGACGCGATCGCGTGGCCCAAATTGTGCCTAACATATACCAGCCGCACGATTTTAGCCCAACTTTCTGGGTGTTGGATTGTGACGTCGATTTTAAGTCGACGCCCACGCATGGCCCATGCGCACGCCTGGGGTGCTTTTTTTATTTTATTTTATGCAATATGCGATATGCAAGATGCAGATGTCATGAATGATCCTAAAAAAAATAATATAAAATAAAATATAATGAAACTAGAAACAAACAAAACGAAATAAAATTAAAGTTGAAAAAGAACGATTATACCGTGGTGGGTTGTCTCCCACCTAGCACTTTTAGTTAAAGTCCTTAAGTTGGACGTTTGATGAGCTTCTTGTCATGGCGGCTTATGCTTGAACTCATCCAAAAATCTTCACCAACGTTTGCAATTCCAATATCCTCCAGGGTCCCAGACTAGGCATGTAAAGCCTTTGAGCAAATCAAAGCAGGTTTTCAGGCTCCACGGGTGTTGATTGTCAAAATGAATCCCAGGATCCCAAACCTTACTTTTGTAACCGCTTTTGCTTTTATCTACATTGTTCCAATCGGGCGGTACACAACCTGAATTTCCACTGAGATACCCAAACTTCTTCCGAAATTCATCCAATCGAGTTCTATACCAATCCTTGCACTTCCAATTGGAGCGTGGAACCTTATTGAACCTTACTTGCCAACTATTGTTACCAACCATCTCTCTCTTACTCTTAAAACCGCAAAGAGCTCTAAGCTGGCCATCTATTTCAAGCAAACCATATTCAACTGGAAAAGTAAAAATGAAGGCTAAGGATTTTACCCACTTGAAGTTTGTATTAGGTGGTAATGGTCGTGGGAGAGGTGTTTCCAGTGGTTCTTCAAGCTCCACTTCCTTGTACTCCCTGTGAATTCTTCCAATTCCTGACATATCTCTTCAATTGCAACCATGTCTTGATCAAAGTCTTCAATGTCTTCCTCATCACTCAGGTCATAAGTTGGAGGTTGAGAAAAATTTACCTCTGCATCATCTTCATATTCACTTGGGGAAGAATCTTCTAGCTCAAAGAGTTCAATTGTGACTGCAAGGTCATCATTAGAAGAACTTGATTCATGATCATCATTACCAAGGAAACTAGCTTCTTGATTTGTTCCGTCCAGTTCTTCATAAGATACATGCTTTGGGGGTTGTGCACTATCCTCCTTAGCATCAATTTCAAATTGCTTGACGGAATTGTCCACAATTCTTGATTCCCATGGAGGTTTAGCGTCTCTTAAGTCTTCAACCAATTCTTCCTCTTTGATAATTGCAGCTTCCTCTAATTGTTCCAGTACAAAGTTACTGTCCACCGGAGCTTCTAATGTCTCCTTCGTACTGGGGGCTATTCGATTTATCGCTTGCTCCAATTGATGAAGGGTTGCATGAAATTGGTTCACTGTGTCCTTGAGACGATCCTGTGCTTCTTGGTTTGATGGACATGGATATGGTGCATATGGAAGTGGTGGTTCTTGGGAGTAGTTGGATTGGAATTTGGGTGGATAAGAGTTGGGGGTATATAGAGGTGAATGGTTGTAAGTGGCTTGTGAGTATGGTGGTTCGAAGCTATGATGAGGGGGTGGTTTATAAGCGTATGATATGGCTTGTTGGTAACTGCAAGGGGGTCCAGTATATCTACCATCTTGGTACGCACCTCGGAATGGCTCTTGACCATAGTAAACTGGTGGGGGTTGGTTGTCACGAAAAGGTCCACCGTAACTATTGTCTGCGTGTGCATCGTAGAATGATCATTGTCCATGGTATCTTGGAAGGTGTTGTTGCCGAAAGAGTTGATCAGATCCTCGTGGCTCCTTCCATCTTTGATTGGTTTGACCTTGATGCATGTTCCTGTTGTAGCTCCCATTCCTTGCAACAACATTAGAACCAAACTCAAAGCGACGGGGGTGAGAGTTCATAGTAGCTAATGAAAATTAAAAACAAAAATAAAAGCAAATAAACAAGCAAAATAATTTATTTATAATAACCAATAATAAGGCACACAATTGCAATACCTCGGCAACGGCGCCATTTTAACGAGAAGACTTTTGCCAGTAAAGAATTTTATAAAAATAATCACGTTATAGATATAGTTTCTAAACCAACAAAAATCTTTTCGTACAAAAATTTGGTTGTCACAAGTAACAAAACCCAATAAAATTTATAACCGAAGTATTTAAACCTCGGGTTGTCTTCTCAAGGAATTGCAGGGAGGTATGATTTATTATTGGTTATGGAAAAAGGTATATTTTTGGGTTTTTGAAATAGGGAACAAGGAATTTAAATGGCAAGAAAAATAAATTAATAATTATAAAGAAAACTCTTGGCAAGGTATGAGAACCGGAAATCCCATCCTAGTTATCCTTATCAGGTGTGATGAAAATTGTTTATCGCTCCCACTTAGTTAACCCTTACTAAATAAAGGAAAGTCAAGTGGACCAATCAATTTGATCCTTAAGCCCTAGTCAACTCCTGTGGAAAGACTAGCTTTAGAGCGATCCAAATCAATCAGCGAGAATTCCAATTTTCAATCAACTGCTGAGTTTGACAACTCAAGTGTTACCAATTACTTAACCAAAGCCAAAAAGGGAAAAATCTAAATTAAATTAAAATCATCATAAAATAGAATAAAACAATCATAAATCTAAAATACCTCGAATTATATTAAATAGAATATTCAAATCTAACATGAAAAAGTTCATAAGCCAACTTGGCAACATAAGTAATTAACAAGTAAAAGTATTAGAGTAACTAAAAGTAGAAGAGAACATAAAATTAAGGTAAACATTGAACCTGGAATGGAGTAATAACCATAAAGAAAAAGAAATTCTAATTCTAAAACCTAAGAGAGATGAGAGAACCTCTTTCTCTCTAAAACTACATCTAAAACCTAATATTCTCTATTCTGAATGTTGTATCCATCGTCCTTCCATTGTTGTTGTTGATTCCCCCATTCTCTGGCTTTTCTTCTATGTTTCTGGGCTTGGATTTGGACCGAAAAGGGGTCCAAAAATCGCTGGGGCGACTTCTGCAATTTACTACACGTGGCGTCCGTCACACGTGCGCGTGGGTCACGCGTGCACGTGGGTCACGCGTTCGCGTCATTTGGAGTTTTTCCTTGTCACGCGTATGCGTCAGTCACGCGTCCGCGTCGTCCACGCGTGCGCGTCGCTTGCGTTTTGCGCTAGGCACGCGTCTGCGTCGTCCACGCGTGCGCGTCGCTGCCTTTTCTTCAAAACTCCATTTTTGTGCTTTCCTTCCATTTTTGTATGTTTCTTTTCTGTCCTCTAAGCCATTCCTGCCCTAGAAAGCCTGAAATTACTTAACACATAGATCACGGCATCGAATAGTAATAAAGAAAAATTAAATTTAATATTTTTAAAGCATAGGAAACATGTTTTCACATATATCATAAAATAAGGAAGGAATTATAAAATCATGCAAATCTTATGAATAAGTGGGTGAAGAATTGATAAAAATACTTATTTGAGCACAAGATGAATCATAAAATAGGGGTTTATCAGTGACATACAGTGAATGAACTTTTTTTTACCAATAAGAAAAGAATAAGATGACGGTACACTGAATTGAGTAATTGGAAGTGGTTTTTGGACTTAAAAAAATGATCATATTTTCAAGTTACTTTCTGTAAACTAAATCAGTTGGTTAGTTATTGTATAGGGCTAAAAAATTTTACTATGAAAAAAATAGTTGAATAATATCTGGAAATGAAATTTTTTGGTATATATATAAGTGAGTGGACGTTGTAGAAATTGCAGTACAATACGCAGGTAACGTGCTAACTCAGTACCCAACATGCATGATTGACACGTGGTGAGATCAGAGGTAACACACACCCTGCGTGTTGTCCACGTGGCGTGCATCCAGCCAACACGTATTCTGCATGTTGGACACATGTCAGGCATACAGGCAACACCCAACTTGCGTGTTGGACACGTTGTAGCGTGTGATTGGATCGTTTTGCAACACAGAACCTACGAGGTGAGTCCTTTGCCTATAAGAACTGGAGCTCGTTACCAATTTACTGCATTGAGAGAGAGAGAGAGAGAGAGAGAGAGAGAGGTGTTTTCCTCTGCTGTTGTTGGTGTCTTGGAGGACACTGCAAATATAGTGGTTTACCACAACAATGACTTTATACGTAATACATATGAGGGCGTGAGCTTTGCTTGTGAAAATACATTTTTGTTTGTGGTTCCGTACACTATAACGTTCGCGAAACTACAGTACGGGATTTGTGAGAGTATAGAGAGTGATATTTTAAAGAGGGTGGCGGGCTCCAAATCCTAGCCCAACCCGCCTTTTTTAGCGGGTTTAGCGGATCGGCCCGACGGGCTCGACCCGTTTTGCCACCCCTAAGGGTGAGCAACATTCTCTACCAGAGTTTGGTTGTCGTATTTAGCGGCCTGGTGCAGTTTGAGGTTATGCCGATCGTTGACGAAACAAGTATTCAGTGGATGTTTCATATTCACTAACAAAATCAGGTGCAACATCCAAGGATTGAGTTGTATACTTGTATGTTGAGTTTGAACAAATAAATGCAGATGAGATTCAACATGACCCAGACGTGTAAGATGGCAGAACTGAAGCGTACGAAGGAGTGAACAATGATAGCGACGAGGAGTTCAAAGCTACTTATGAAGCCGGTGATGAGGACGAGGATGACGATGGGGGAGGTGAGGCAGTCGCAGAAACTTTAGTGGTTCCACCTGCAGTTTGTCAAATGATGGTCGTTCCACTTTTTATACGTAGCTTGGATCTTGATGCCATGCATGCACTAGAGTTAAGGGTGGCAAGTGGGGAAGCCCGCCCTGCCCTGCCAAAATCCCGTCTTTTGG
>NC_029791.2:21066435-21069776 GCF_000816755.2 Arachis ipaensis | reverse complement strand
TTTTTTTTTTTTAACTATTAACTACTAAATAATATATATAATTTCACAATCATTTTAATAAATTTATAATTTCTAAAGGTATAAAAAAATTATAATTTTTATATTCACAAACATTAAAGTCTTTGTAATTATGAATATCTAATAAATATAATTATAAACCAAGTTTTCGTCCAAAACATAATTATAAATATTGTCTCCAAAGAAAAATAAACATAATCCAAAAACATAATTATAAATATTGTCTCCAAAAGCAAAATAAACATAATCCAAAACACTCAATTTTCATCTTCATTCTCTTGTAAGTTGGGTTGGGAGAAGTTGGGTTTTGGTGAAAAAATTGTAAAAATATATCCTTGCCAAAAATACACTGAGCCCGGCGGGAAAGCCCACCCGGTCCCGCCAAAGCCCGCGATTTAAGTGGTGCCGGTTAGGCGGGCTTTTACTATTTGGCGGTCCCAATTTTTCAGTCCGACCTACCATTTTTAGTGGGATACACGGGCCGATCCGGCGGGTTTAGGCCCGTTTGCCACCCCTAACCAGAGTTTCCCGAATATGAGAACATAAGTACATGAGCAGTGGGTAGCATGTTTCCTTAATTTTATTTTAACAGATCGATGAGCGACAATTTATTATTATTATAGGTGTTGCTGACCCTGAGGATGGGGAGATCCAGATCGGAATAGAGTACGGTTCTAGAAGATCAGTCAGTTGGAAATTCGGAGTTACACTATCTTTAGAGGAGTCGATTACGTTGTTTACGAATCCGAGCCACAGACGTTCTATGCAAAATGCAAGACTTATGGACGTGGGTGCGATTGGCTTATCCGAGCCAGCTTGATACCGAAGAAAGCTTGCTGGGAGATTCGGAGATACAACGGGAGGCACACGTGTTCCATGGGAACCATCTAACAGGATCACTCCAAGTTGGACTCGGATACGATTGCTGAGGCTATGAAACCATTGGTTGAATTCGAGCCATCCATAAAGGTGAAATCTATAATTGCAGAAGTCCAAGCAAGATTCAACTACACCATTAGTTACCGAAATGCTTGGTTGGCAAAGCTGAAGTCGATAGCTCACGGCTTCCTCTTAAAAAACCCCATCGTCTTGTTCACTATCTTGTCAACACTTGACAGAGTAAACCTGTTCGGTGGATGAACATCTGTCCGTAGGTTGTATTGATGACCAACTCTCTATCCCTCTACTGGACCTGACCCCTCTGCGGCTGTTGGAGCTGAAGAACTAGGGATATACTCATCAACAACCTCCTGTTGTGTTAGCGCATTCAAGTCAAGACCGCTCAAAGCATCCGTTGGCACATTCATACGATCTGCATCGATCTCAAGATGCGGATCGATGCAATCACTCACTCGAGTATTGGGTGTGGGGTTACGATGGCTTCAACGAGCCGATCCGTCTATTGATACCCCGTGTGTCTGTAGTGACTACTGAGGTGGCGTTGCATCGAGGATATCCTCAAGAAGATCACCACCATCAAGGAAACGACGGATGATCGCATCATCCGCATACTGATCAACTTGGGATGATAATGCGAAAAAGTCTGCATACTCAAATCCCAGATGGACATGCTCGCTTTGAGGCAGACTGTGGTGGTTGTGGTAGCTATCCTGGCTGTGATGGTTGGGTTGTGGTGACTGAGGCAGTGGCAGGCGATGATAAGAAAAGGCTGAAACACTACATATGGCTGCTGGGGTAGCTGCTGAGGAATGAACTCCGACAACCTCAGGTACCTCCAGAATGAATCAATGTACTAACTACGGTAATCGGCAGATGGGCTAAAGTCGGCAATTGGTTGCAAACCCTTATATATCTTGCAACCGACAGTTGCAGCGGTTCCCTTATTGCTGAATCCAATTTCTCAGTATGGTGCTCCAATCATGGCACTGTACTCCCCGAAGAGTGTAACAATGCTGGTCAAGATGGATGTCCTGTGCCGACAGAGGGGAGGATTGTGCATACCCGTACTGGCGACCCACTCGGTCCACAGGATGCCATTCAACACACTCGAACGAAACCAACGGCCCTACCGTGTCACACACATCAAGGTGGTTCTGTAACTCGGCCAGGATGATGATACCGAGATATGGCCGAAATGCAAACTGCAAAATGTTGCACGGGCTAAGTTAGATTATTAATACCGTAAATTGTTCTTAATAAATTAATACCGATACTGACCTCTTCCATGTAGTCTATGTCGTGCCTAATGGACACCGCTCTAAGATAGTGATGTAGCTCGGCCGGGATGATGATGCCGAGGTATGGCCGCCAGACAAACTGCAAAATGTTGCATAAGCTAAGTTAGATTATTAATGCCATAAATTATTCTTATAAATTAATATCGATACTGACCTCTTCTATGTAGTATATGTCGTGCTTAACAGACGCCGCACTCTTCCACATCCATTCCCTGGTTCGTGGATGATGACTCCACCTACAATACACAACATTATAATAGAGTTTAAATTACGTCTTGCCAATAAAACATAAATAAAACACGAGTCAAAATTCAATAAACTATGTAGTGTTACGATGATACCTGCGTGCAACCGGTATCTCAACGGATGCAAGCCGTTGTCTCGGAATGGACACAAGAAAGGGCATTCACTTCCATTCCCATCTCCTTGCAATCGTACCATGATGCACGGCACAATGCCCTGTAAAGATGTGCGAGAGTTGCTAACCCCCAACTGTAAGTGTCGATCTGCTCAAAATTTTGGAGCAGTGGTAGGTACTTCGCGTGGGCATACACTGTCGACTTATCCGCGAAGAGGGTGGTTCCCAGCAGATAGAAGATGTGACATCTAATGTATCACTGAACAGACTCCCAAGTGTCTAGAGGCTGTGTGTCTCTGATATAGCGAACCCAGGATAACTTTGTGTAACTTTTAGATGAACTACTCATGACGGGTTCGCTGCCAAAAATCGCCATGCTCTGGTTGACCAAGAAGTTCTAAATGCTATCGGTCTAACCAGTCACAACCTCTCCATCAATCGGTAGGACAAATATGTGTAACACGTCCTCTAGTGTCATTGTAACCTCACTGGCTGGCAATACGAAAGAATGAGTCTCCGGCCTCCACCTTTTCACAAGAGCATATAGTAAGACGAAATACCCTCTGATCTATCCCACACTCGATACATGGTAGAATCCCGTTGTTTGTAAAGCCCGGTCAACTACCGGATGCAACATCTCCAACATATCAAGCTTACGGGGCAGAATATTCTTGTCAACCTGATAAAGGACAACAACAAAAAAACAACAAAATTATAATATAATATATCAAATATTAAATTAAAACCATTTTCATAAAAGAAAATAA
>NC_029791.2:21065357-21066216 GCF_000816755.2 Arachis ipaensis | reverse complement strand
TTTTACATATTACTTGATAAATTAAAATGGTATTATTTTCGATTAATAGTAACATCATAATAGAATATCCAGTAAAAAGAATTGATAGAATATCTGCAGAAGTATAATCACGTACCATTTTTTTAATTAACACACTAGTTAATCTCATTCTCACTCTCACAAAAAATATTACCCTCTTCCCTATCAATAATTATCAAAACCCTCCTTTCAAAATCCTCTCAACCCTCTCACTAAACGCTACATGAGTGAAACCAAAACCAGCACCAAATGAATACCCCCACCCCCTTTTAAACCCTTCAACAAACCCCTTCTTTGGCCTTCCCAGAGCATGATGTCATGTGCATGGAGACCACTCTGCCAAGCGGTCAACACACAGGGTGCGTATTGCCTAGGGGAGCGATACGTGGCTGGGACGCTGGCTCAGATTCTTTGCTACTGCAACACGCAGGGTGCGTGTTGCATGCATGCTCAAAACGTGGCTGGGACGCTGGCTTGGATTCTCTGCTACTGCAACATGGAGGGTGCGTGTTGCATGCATGCATGCTCGAAATGTAGTGGTGAATCTCTGTGAAAGGGATGTTGGAAACAAGCAAGGAATCCCTGCACCTTCAACACGCAGGGTGCATGGTTCATGGAGGCTACACAAGTGGCAAATCTCTGTGTATTTCTATTTGGAATCTCTGCGAAAGCTGCATCAATTCTCTGAAAAGTTAACACATTGAATGCGTGTTAAAATTGTGTTTCTGACACTCCACATTTTTGTAAAGTACCCCAAACACCAATATTAAACAAAATCACCTATCTCTTTTCCATATATAAAATAATTTCTAAATTATTATACTTTATCTATTAGTATTGA
>NC_029791.2:21042983-21064536 GCF_000816755.2 Arachis ipaensis | reverse complement strand
TCTCTTATTTGTTGTGGTGTCTCTTATTGAAAAAAATAAATATAAAAAAGTGAGTTTTTTTTAATAATATTATCCTTTTAATATGTAAAAAACTAAAATCATTGATAATAAAAATTTAGAATCGAAGTTGGATGTGTGATAGAACGTATGATTAGAGATGAGGTCTTAAGATCAATTTCATTAAAAGGATAAATGAGTTTGTGGATATGTACCAAAACTCATGAATTTTTCAGAGGAGGTTTAGTTAGGTGTCCATGTGCTAAATTTCAGTGTGGGAGGTTTAAGCAGTTGATCAATATTAAGATTGATCTATATATTCATGGGTTTAAACCTAATTATTGGATTTGAACAGAGTATGGAAAAGAAATACCCACAGAGAATCAAATTAATAAGATAGATGAAAATTTGGGAAGTGGTTTTGCATTAGGTGGTGTTATATGAAAAAAATTTGATCATTATCATGAAATAGTTATTGATGCTTTGCAACCTGAGTTTCACATGTACATGCAACCAATAGTGGAGGAACCAAATCTAGATGCTAAGAGATTTTATGACCTCTTAGGGAGCAGATCATAACACTTAATAAAAAAATTAAATAATATGCTATTAAATATAAAGAGTTTGAAGACCGTTATCAAAGGGAGAAAAGAAAGTAGCAACAGATTAATGAATCCTTGCGTAAAGCTCTTAACACGAGTAACTCACAAATGGACTAGTTTAGTTGTCAACTCAGCAGCTTGACTAAGTATGTGAGGGCCATAGGTCCTAGTCATTCTGAATCATTTGTCCCTCCACCTATTACTTTTACTTTTCCAAGCTCCCACAGAAGCACAGTCCAAGGCAAACAACCCCCTCTTATCCCGCAACCACCACGACAGTCATGATGAGCGGATAATTTATACGCTTTTTGACATTGTTTTTAGTATGTTTTTAGTAGGATCTAGTTACTTTTAGGGATGTTTTTAATAGATTTTGTGCTAAATTCACATTTCTGGACTTTACTATGAGTTTCTGTGTTTTTCTGTGATTTCAGGTATTTTCTGGCTGAAATTGAGGGACTTGAGCAAAAATCAGATTCAGAGGTTGAAAAAGGACTGCTGATGCTGTTGGATTCTGACCTCCCTGCACTCAAAGTGGATTTTCTGGAGCTACAGAACTCGAAATGGCGCGCTTCTAATTGCTTTGGAAAGTAGACATCCAGGGCTTTCCAGCAATATATAATAGTTCATACTTTGGCCAAGAATTGACGACGTAAACTGGCGTTCAACGCCAGCCTTCTGCCCAAATCTGGCGTGTAGCGCCAGAAAAGGATCCAAAACTAGAGTTGAACGCCCAAACTGGCACAGAAACTGGCGTTCAACTCCACAAATGGCCTCTGCACGTGTAACACTCAAGCCCAAGCCCAAGCACGTACCAAGTGGGCCCCGGAAGTGGATTTGTACATCAATTACTTACTCATGTAAACCCTAGTAGCTAGTTTATTATAAATAGGACCTCTTACTATTGTATTTGACATCTTTGAACGCATTGTTCTTAGACCATGGGGGCTGGCCACACGGCCATTCCTGGACCTTCACTTATGTGTTTTCATACGGTAGAGTTTCTACACTCCATAGATTAAGGTGTGGAGCTCTGCTGTTCCT
The DNA here is from genome assembly GCF_000816755.2 of Arachis ipaensis. Classification (NCBI taxonomy): domain Eukaryota; kingdom Viridiplantae; phylum Streptophyta; class Magnoliopsida; order Fabales; family Fabaceae; genus Arachis; species Arachis ipaensis. Next base: position 21,062,893 of record NC_029791.2, on the reverse strand, counting down.
CAAAGATTAATGCAAAGTACTACTGTTTTCTATTCAATTCTTCTTATTTCTCTTCTAAGATATCCATTCGCACCCAAGAACGTGATGAAGGTGATGATTATGTGTGACGCTCATCATCCTTCCCCCTTATGAACGCGTGCCTGACAAACACTTCTGTTCTACATGAATTAAGCTAGAATGAGTATCTCTTAGATCTCCTAACCAGAATCTTCGTGGCGTCCTATTCCAGCATGATCGAGAACCGACAGATGATTAGCCGTGCTGTGACAGAGCATGTGAGCATATTATTCACTGAGAGGGGGGGATGTAGCCACTGACAACGGTGATGCCCTTGCATACAGCCAGCCATGGAAAGGAGTAAGACTGATTGGATGAAGATAGCAGGAAAGCAGAGGTTCAGAGGAACGAAAAGCATCTCCATTCGCTTATCTGAAATCCCTGCCAATGAATCTACATAAGTATCTCTATCCCTTTTTATTGTTTATTTGAATCTAATAAAGTATCATGTTTAAACCCGCCTGACTGAGATTTACAAGGGGACCATAGCTTGCTTCAAGCCAACAATCTCTGTGGGATCGACCCTTACTCACGTAAGGTTTATTACTTGGACGACCCAGTACACTTGCTGGTTAGTTGAACGGAGTTGTGTCCACACGTAGTAAAGAGCCATAATAATGATTCCATACAATAACAAAGAGTACTACATTAATGTGATCACAATTTCGTCCACCAAGTCACAAGGTTCTTCTCAAATGGAGGATGATTGTGATGATCTCGATAACTCATATGAAGACTATTTAGACGAGTACGAGTAGGGTTATATACTTTACTTTGAATATTTTGTATTAATAGTGGATTTATACGAATATTTTGTATTTAGTTATTTAACTTGTCTTGAATCTATATGTTAGAGGATTGTTTATTATCTTGATAAGTTTGTAAATTCATTCTGTAAGATTTAGTATAAATTTTATTTCTATATTTAAAAATTTATTTGTATTAATTGTCTACTGTTTTCAAATAAAAAAATTAATTAAAAAATATGGCTACTATTAAAATCGCCAGCAGTGTTGTCATTTTTTAATTTAAAATAAATAAAAGAAAATAAAAAATAGACGACAGAATTGTCGGTACTTTAATATTTAAATCGACGGCTAATTTATCAATTTTAATAAATTCAATATCGATAGACCTGTCATCAATTTTACATAAGCTTATCGACAGTCAAGGTGTTCTTTTATTAAATATGTAAAAATCTTAAATCCATGCTATCGACAAAAAGATTGTCGATTTTATTTAAAACTTATCTACAATTCTGTATGCCATTGATTTTATTAAATTTTTGAAAAATCAACACATTTAAAATTGACATGTCACGTCATCGATTTTTAATATTATCGATAGTCAATGACGAATTCAGAAAATTTTTTCAATGGGGGCAAAATAATAAAATAATAATTCAAAATAATAACAAATAATTTAGAATTCTATTCTTTTAGGTTTCATATTTTGAAAAGATTGAATAATCTTTTCATTGTTAATACAATCAAATGTCTCTCTTTCTATGTATGTCACTAAACAATCATTTAAAATCCATCCCCCATACGATTACGAAGTCGACTCTTTATGATGTTCATAGCAAAAAAGTTCTTTCAACTGATGCAGTTGCTACAGGCAAAAATAAAGCTAACTTTAAAAGATGAAACACTAATGGATAAACAATATTCTTTCGAGTCTCAACCAACTTCTGAAAAAGAGCACCAATTCCATTTAAGTCCGAAAATTGATCATCAGAACGCACATCTAGTATAAAGTTCTCAAGTTGACTGTCAAGTGCCAAAAATTGAGTAGAAGAAAATTCTAATAGATAAAATTGAACTAACTGGATCAACTTCTCCTTATCAAATACAAAAAATGAGTGTCTTAGATTCAAACAAGTTATGCAAAGAAGCAATTCAAACTAATAAAAAAGTTCACAATTTTACACAAATTAAAAATTTAAATAAATTTCCAACAAAAACAACAAAACAACTAATATCCTAATCCATTCTAACCTCTTGCGGTGCTGATGCACACCTGATGATGAGACAGAATTGCTATAAGCCTACAAATTGAGCATATAAACTTAATTATTACTCATTGAGGTAATATAAGCCCATAAGTCAATGAGGTAATATTACTCATTGAGTCATTCTTCAACATTAGTAGAATAGTAGTCCAGACTCCAGAAACAGAAATTGAGCATATAAACTTATTTCAAAGGCCCTGTAATGAAATTTAAATAATACCATATAAACTTATTTCAAAGCTCATATAAACAATAGTATAATACCATATAATGAGTCTTTACATATCATATATTAATCTCCATTTTTTCCCATCTTAAGCAAGTAGGAAAGACGCAATCTTTATATATGGAAGAAGAAAAAAAGGAGTACAGTGTAAGTGAATAAAATTCAATCACAATTCACAAATTAACAAACAAATTAATCCAAGAAGTGAATAAGTGAATTAACAAACAAATTAATCAAACTAAACTTGCAAAGTTGCAATTACATTAGAACAAATTCAATCACAAATTCACAATTAACAAACCAACTAAATCAATTATCAAACAAATTAATCCAATTTGCAAATAAGTGAATAAACAGAATTGCAAATCGCTGAATCATGATTCATGAATGTACCAAGAAATAGAATAATCCAAGACTGAATCTGAACAGATGAACTCTAGGAACTAGGAAGCAAAAATGCAGAACCCAATAGGCAGTAGCGGTGCGGGCGTGCGGCGTTCAGGGGCAGCAGGACGAAGACGAAAGGTAGGCGTTCTCTGCTGAAATCTGAAGAGTGAAAACCGAAGAGAGAAGAGGAACGCAGATTCGCAGTATTAGAAGAAGAAGAAGAAGAAGGAGGCACAAGGCAGAAGTCAGAAGGGGATGCAGAGATGCGGCACAGCAGCAGTGACTCTGGACTCTGGAGACAGGAGGGCGGAGACATCAGTGAGGAGAGAACCGTGACACTTTCTGAAATGCGGAGTGGTGGCATGCGACACGGCAACAGCGCCAACAGCAAGCCAGTAATGGACTAATGGCTCTTAGCCTCTTAGTGCGGACTGCGAAGGCTGGAGCCTGGAGGAAGGGCTGGAGCAGATGAAGAAGATTGGGAAAAAAGAAGGGTTAGGGATTTAGTTTGGGGGTGGGGTCTGGGCCCTGGGGTCAAAATTAATTTTATACTGGGAGCAATTAAGACATTTTACTAAGAACTACTAAGTCATTTTTAGAATTTCACTGGGGCAGTTGCCCCCACACCCCAATGAATACATCCGTTCCTGTCGACAGTTCCACCGTCGATTTGACCGTCGATTTTAATAACGTTTCTTGTAGCGATACAAAATAGGTTAAAAAGTAAAATATACTTTCTATTTCTAATATTTGTTATTTTCTTTAAAAATATCCTTAAGTTTAACATTTTAGAGTTAAATATTAATTAAAAACAAAAAATATACTTTACGGTTTTTAAAATGAGTCACATACTCCTGTATCACAAGACCCAGTTGAGAAATGAGAGATTTTATTTTTTACCAAAACCCAAATATGACCATGTGACTTGTGCGACAATGTCATGGCCAAAGCAGATCACAATGATATCCATGGATATGTTTTGTATCGGTATAGAGAATAAAATCGATATAATTTACTATAATTTTTTATTTTGTAATTTGATTGTATTTTCAATCTACGTCAATTTTATTTAAATAATCGTGATTTTGTATTAATATGAATTAATTGAATCATATTCAAATTATTGTGATTTAGATTGGATTAACTTGTTCGATTTTGGAAAAAGTATAACTATTTAACATTTTTGAATTTAAAATTTGGATGGAATAAAATAATAATTAAAATTAATTATCAATCAGAAATATTTTTAATCATTTTAATTATATTGATACAATTCTAATTCTCATTTATTATGCAATAATTTTATTAGTGACAAGTTGTTACGTTAATGGTGATCCAATAATAATAATAATAATAGATATCAATAATTAAATGCTAAAATAATGGCCAAACATTGTCTACTTAGCTTCAATTAGTTAACAAATTTAATTTTAGTTGCTATGTTTTATTTTTTACATAATTATGTTAATTGTCAATCATTATATATCAAATTAGCATCTAATACATAATTATGTTAATTATCAATTATTTTTTTATAATTATACATCAAATCAATATTTAATACATAATTATATTAATTATCAATAATTTTAATTTTCAATCATCGTAATATAATTTTAAATTAATCATAATTTTTAGCAAGTTGATATTGATATCTACCTTAAAAAATTAAAACAAAAATCTATGATTCTAATAATGATAAAAATGTATATGATATGATAATGATTTATTCAATCACGATAATATATGATTTATAACGTAAATAATAAAAAATTAACTTAATAAAACCAATTTATATAATTATTTTGTTCTAATAAAGGCTATATATAGTGTTTTTGTGGTTCGTGAACCTAGATCTGAGAGTCAACTCATTTTTAATTTATTATTTTTTTCCTTGACTACTTCATAGAATAAGAATATATTCTTCATTTTTCATCAAAATTGATCCTTTTAAAGTACAATTTATAATTTTGTATAGTATTTTTTAGGGTAAAGTATCATTTTTGTCTCTAAAGTTTGACAAAAGTTTCAAAAATACCCTTAAGTTTTATTTTGTTTCAATTTTGTCCCAAAATTTTTTTATTTGCATCAAATATACCCCTAACGGCTAATTTTTCATAAAATTTAAGACCGATTCAACAATAATTTCATAAGAACAACCCTCAACACAAGCAAATCAAGCATAATTTTTATGCATTATTGTTAGATTGGTCTTAAATTTTTTGAAAATTTAACAGTCGAGGGTATATTTGATGCAAATCGAAAACTTTTAGGACAAAATTGAAACAAAATTAAACTTAGGAGTATTTTTGAAACTTTTGCCAAATTTCAGGAACAAAAAGTATATTTTACCCTATTTTTTATATGCTCATTCTATTATATTATTCTTTTGATAATTTAATGATTGTTCTTACTCCAACTTATTCTTTTCGTCTAATGTTTCGGTACAATTGTCTTTTGCCACAATCGTTTACAATGTACCACATCCATCAAATACCATCTCACATTGTATTCACTTATTCGAGTTCTACTAATTATATGGATGTAAGCGTCCAACAAAGGGGCAATAAACTCTATTTTACCGAATGATGGTTGTATCTATTCACATATTATGACCAACCCAATGGAATGTGGGTAAAGTTAGTTTTCTTGGGAGAAACTCGATTTTTGATTGAGGAATTATTTCCACGGAACTTTGTAGGCCAAGTTTAAGATTCATCCCCTCCATGCTTTTTGCATCTACGCGAAAATCTTCGAAGTGGAGCACATAATGAGATTCAATTTCCTCAATTTAAGTTTAATTTTGGTAAATTCGTGTCAAATTCGGAGATGTAATTTTAACAATTGGTAATATATTCAAATTTTTTTATTTTAAGCTTTTTGTAATTAAAATAATATTATAATATATTGTGATTTTTTTTCAGAAATTACTGGCCTTCAATCTTTTGTATCAATGCAATGCCATTGAGGAGAATAAAGGTCAGTTTAGTTTCTCGGTGTGGCAATTCTATATCTTACCGCATTGCATGGATAGCGGATGATGAAGCTTATTTAACAAAGGGATGGTCTGAATTGCACGAATTCTAAATGTTCGAAATTATGATGTTGTTTCAGTTGGTTGTCGTTACGAGAATGACTCTAATCTATACGTATCTAAAGGCTAGAATAGATTAAATATTATTTAAGTAATTTAATTCTAATATTGATATTTGATTAAATTAGTTTTAGAAAAATTTAAATTGTTGTCTCAATTTATATATTACGACTATTCTTCTTGGATATGTTATTTTTAAATTTTTTAATATAAAATTTCTTTTTTTTTTCGATTTTTAAGTTTATTTTCTTTTTTGGATATATGTATCACCTTTTTTTATATTTCAGAATCAGATTAGTAATGCAATTATTAAGAGAAGTGTAATTCATCAATAGATTAGAGTGATTAAAAATTTAATCATATTGTGTGGACACAAGATTGATTAATTAATATTAAGGCATGGCAAAAGAAAAAGAGTCACAATACTTGATTTTACTTTTTTCTTGCTAACATATGAAAATACATAAAAAAAAAAATTGAAACATCACTATTTAAAAAAATTGTTAATCATGCATGGATATAAAAAATAAAAAATTATTGCACGATTGTAGAATAAAAAATAAATGATCATATATATCTATATAAGGAAATAATCATAAAAAAATAATTAATATATGTGATTTTAATATTACTATAATGAAGGTTATTACGCGTATAGTGGTATTAATGGAATAATAAAATCATTGAATGATTGTAGACTCAGAAAAATATTCATAATCAAAAAATAAAAAAATAATTAACATATGTGATGATTATAAATTTGGAAAATAAGGACAAGAATTATAAAGTTATAGAAAGTCCCATCTAAATTTGACAAGAGTAAGACGGCTTATATAAAAATGATTCTAATAAATGATAAGATTAGTTGATTATTTTTCATGATTCTTTCAAGTGATGCTAAGTTCAGTTTATAAATATTTTCAATAGCTTTATAAGTGCTAATGGCTTTTATATTTAATTTATTTTTCAGTGTGATAAAATTCAATGTTCAATCAAGAGTTATTTGGTAAAGATGTTTGAGAATGAATTGATCGAGGGGAGGGTCTATGTCTTCTCAAATTTTGTGATTGAGGAATCAAGCAAAATTTATCTTCCAACTGCACACATGTGTAGAATAACTTTTAAGAAGGAGTCACGTATAGTATATATGGTCGATGATCGTAAAATTTCTGACAATCATTTCAATTTTCTTGCTCATACTGATATATTGAAACAAACAAATGAACAGTGTAACTTATTTGGTACGTAATTAATTTGCATTAACAAACACAAAATTATTTTTTTATTTTAATTTTTACCAAAAAATTATATAATAGCATCATTCTATTCATAACATAAATTTTAACATTTAATTTATGCAAATATTTAAAATTGTATTGTAACTTTTTTAAAGGTATATCCTTTTATTAATATATTGTTAGTTTTATCGTGTAGTATAAAATATATTAATATATTGTTAGTTTTATTTTTAGTATAAAATAAATTGATAAAATCTCTTTAATTTATAAGTAATTTATTATATTATTCATTTATTTATCCTTAATTTGATACTTTTAATTCAGTTTTTTTTTTCAATTAGATGTTATTGGATTCTTGACTGAAAAAGGAAAGCTTATATTACGGCCAAAAACAGGGAGAAGTGGCCATTATATTGTGGTTGGTTTTCATAATTTGCAATATGTAAAATTTTAATATTTCACAACAAAATTTTTTTTTCAATTAGATGTTATTGGACTCTTGAGCGAAAAAGGAGAGCTTATATCATGATAAAAAATAGGGAGAATTGACCATTACATTATGGTTAATCTTCATAATTTGCAGTATGTAAAATTTTAATATTTTACAACGAGATTTTATTTTGTAACAATTATCTATTCATATGCAAAATCTTTTATCATTTTCATGATACATTACTACTTATTTCTCTTAATACCCGCTTTTATTTAAAAATGAGAAAAAAATAAGATACACACTGTGGGATTAATTTACAACCCAATTACTCCATTATCTACGTGATCACCAAACAATCGAATACATAATATTTTCCAATTTGCAAAACTTAATAAATGGATTAGTAAGCATAATGGTTTAAACTTTTATTTAATATATTTATTTATGTTATATCTATACTCATATTATATATATTTTTACGTATATATCTTTTTAAAAAATACTCTTAGTACACTACTAGAAAACTAGTTATTACAGATGGATATTTTCGACAGATTTTATCCCACGGAAATACAGACAGAATTTGAGAGGGATTTTTTGTCGAAAAACAAAAAAATGAATTAGCATAAATTACAGACGGAAAAGAGAATCCGTCAATAATTCTGTCGAAAAAATTAATTTTTTCATGAAAAATGGTTACAGACGGAAAATCCGTCTGTAATTAAATGGACAAAAATACTGCGTTTTATTAAATTATTACAGACAGAAAATCTATCTGTAATTTAAAATTTTCTGTTGGAAATATTGAGTTAACCCTAATTTTATCCCTATCCTCTCGATCCATTCACACTCCACACAAATCAAATGAGCTTGTTCCTCTCTCCGTCACCGAGTTGCTTCTTCTCTCCGTCGCACCACCTTCTTCTGCCGCCGCTCGCGTCGCGTCGTCTCTCTCTGTCATCCCTTGCGTGCGTCGTACGGGCTCCCTCCGCTGCCACTCTCGTCGCGTCTACTGCAATTCATGAAACTCATCTCAACTCGGTGGAAACTCGGTGGTTATTGTTGAATGGCAAAGCTTGAAGCGAAGCTCGGAATGATAGTTGACTCCGTTAGTAACTTTTTCTCCGGCAAAGACCAGCTTCTCTGGTGTGACCCTAACATTGTCGTTGTAAGCCTTTTCTTTTTCTCGATTCCATTTTTCATTCAGAATTGATATCAACTTGTGATTTCTTGTTATCTATTGATCATGATTTCAGTCTTCTGATTCAATCTGCTTTATTGTCAATTATCTCTGTTTCCATCTCAATGTGTTCCTGTCCTAAAAAAATTGGAATAAAAAATACAGAATAAACGATTTAAATTGAAACCAGATAGAAAAAGGGAGAGCGGTTGTGGTGTTGCGGTCTCCTGGGGTTGGTATCGGAAGTAAGTGGTGGTATCGGAGGTGGTGGAGATGTTGGCGGTGATGAAGGATAAGGATGAGGAGGAGGGGGATCAAAGCGGGAATGGAGTGATTTGGAGAAATTGAGGTTGTTAGGGGAAGAGCGCCTCCCCCTTGGCTTGGCACCAAGAAAGGAAGGGAAGTTCCATTGCTCCTCAACTGCGATCGCGTTCTCAACTGACACTCTAAGATGCGTTGTTGAAGAAGCAGGCACAGTCTTTGTCTTCTTCAATGGAGACTTCTTCAGCTGGTTCTGCTTCTGCTTTGAACCTCCATCATCATCCCTATTGTTGTCTCGCATTCTTCACCGATGCCTGGGATCTACGATGGACTTCTTCAATTAGAGTGAGAAATCGCACTACACCATTTTCTGCTATATTTTAATCTACTCTTATATTTAGTAATGTAGTGAGGTTACTAGGATCTTGCATAGAAGGTGTTTGTGGATTTGACGAGATGGTGGCAGGGAAGGAGAGGAAGTATTACATGTTTAGTGGGAAAGGGGGTGTGGGAAAAACAAGCTGTGCTGCCTCCCTTGCAATGAGATTTGCAAATCATCGGCACTCCACTATGGTGATTTCAACTGACCATGCTCACTCCTTAAGCGACTCTTTTGCTCAGGTACCTAACGAGACCAAGAAAAATCTCTTTATTGTTTAGTTTAGTAGTTCTTCAATATGGATAAAACTTCAAAAGTGTAATGCTACAATCTCGTTAGGATTTGATAGGTGGTAGGCTTGTTCCGATTGAAGGAGTGGAGTCGCCATTATATGCTCTCGAGGTACTCATTTTGATTGAAACAGAATTGAATATTAAACTAATAGTGCTCATTATATGCCCTCGTAGTGTTGAGTGTTATATTCAACCTTGCATCTCACCACTCTCCTACCATTAGTAACAAGGATACCCTTAGCTTCGGTGCAAACTCTACATGCCAGGCTTACACAAAGACTCCGAATTTCTCCTCATGGAACTGCATGCAGTGTTTGCAAGCAGAATGTGCATTTTGTAGCAGCAGTAGTGGTGAAGTATGTAACACCCTAATATTCAAATCCTTATGCTCCAGTCATAAGTCAATGATAATAAGGTGGTACGACTCTCAAGATGGATTTTTAATACATAAATATAAGTATAATTGAAAGGGGTATTAATCGAGAAGCCTAAAAAGAGTAAAAATATAATCGCAAAGTTGTATCACTCATGTATCGACAACTAAAAGATAAAGCGTGAAGTTGAAAACGATATACAGATAAAGGTACGAAGGAGAGTAAGAGAAAGACAGTATATAGATATATAACATAAGTAAATAGCCACTAGTCACGGCCCGCGAAGTTTAGGCCGGCTAGGGTATAGTATGAAAGTAGCTGACAACAGAATCCCCTAATCTCTCCCAAAAGAAATATAAGAGCCTCTATAGGCAAGTTCAAAAGAGTTCAATACATAATATAAGCTTTTCAAAATAAAGGTAGAGAGATTCTAAGCAAAATATAAAGTAGAGAATATAAAGATCTTCGCCATCTCTCAGATGAACCACAGCTCACTTCTGAGCACCTGGACCTGTATCTGAAAAACAAGAGATATATACGGAATGAGAATCCCCGACCCATGGGTCCCAGTATGGTAAAAGTGCCAAATAAATACAATGCATTGTAATAAAAACTCACTAAGCATCCTAAACTTCCTTTTACCAAATATTCATCATATGTTCTCGCTAATCCATGAATAGGCAACTGTCATAAGGGAATGCTAAATCTAATTCCTCTTCCTCATGCTTCTCAACTTATAACTCCCCAACAAAATCAGAATCAAAATCATAAGCCAAACCATCACCAGTTATTTTATCTCGGCAATTCTATATCAATACTTCATATCCTCACCTGGAGCAAGTGAAATCACTTCACTGCGTCTACCCAGGGAGCTCAAAATATCTCATTCTCTACCTGGAGCAAGTGAAATCACTTCATTGCGTCTACCCAGGAAACTCAAATTATCTCATTCTCTACCTGGAGCAAGTGAAATCACTTCAGTGTGTCTATCCAGGGAACTCAAATTATCTCATTCAGCAATCATCATCATTATTCAATTACATCATCAACTCATCTCATCAAGAACAGCCCTCAGCGTCCACCAACACCAACATGAGGGACCTCTCAGTTGTACAAACACAAGCAATACAAGCAAGTAATACACAATTAAAGTACAAGTAGAACAAGTAGCACATAATCAGGTAACATTGCATATATGATATAACAATCCAAACAAATAGGCAAACCCAAACAATTCATACATATGCAAATGATGTATGCCTGCCATATGGCTGATGAGTCTCATCTGTCTGTTATAAAGCCAACCCGACAAGTCTTGGTAGCTAACCATTGGACTGTTCCTCTGTCGTGCATCCCCAACTCGAGTTATTCACAATCACAATCATAATCACACAACACCCACATTGGTGTTTATTCATGGGGCGAGCTCATCCGGAACTTTCACAGTGTCCGGCCACACTTACGACATAGGGTCAGCAGAATCTTGGATCTCAACCTGGAGCAAGTGGAGCCGACCCACTGCATCTACCCAAGGAAATTCGAGACTCATATAGTTTCAATCTCAAATCATACTCGACTGGGAGAAAGTAGGGGCTAACTACTGCATCTACCCCAGAAGTCTCAAAACCAAACCCGGAGCAAGTGGAATCACTCCACTGCATCTACCCAGGCAGGTATGTCTCACCACATCCCGGAGTAAGTGGGTCAATGCCACTGCATCTACCCAGACAAGTGTCTAAAAGTTTAACCTGGAGCGAGTGGAATTACCACTACTGCCGCTACTACCCAGGTGTCACAATCTCTAACTCGGAGCAAGTGGGACGAACCACAACCCTTGCGTCTACCCGGAGAGCCTCTATACTAACCAACCTGGAGCAAGTGGGGGCGCAACCACAACCCTTGCATCTACCCAAGAGGTAAATTCTCATATGCCCAGGAGGAACCAAGGAGGGGATCCTAACCTCCCACTATCTCGTTGGGGGCGATTTTACAATACCAGGAAGAACAGGGAAGGGGATCCTCACCTTCCTTCATTTCTCTGGGGTCGCACTTTCGAGAAAGAGAGCTCAAGATAATACAATCATTCAAAGTCATATTTTTATTTCTAGCCATAAATCAATATTTATCATAGCCATCCATCTCATAACATAACCCAAAACCAGCCAATTATTATTATTATATACAGCCCTTCGACTCACGGCATACACCGCACTCCCATCATCACCCTCAGCAACTCATACAATCATCATTTCTCATCATTCATCATTGATTCTCACTTTACTTCATCCACAAGTTACCACGTGTCCTAGCTTCTTTTCATTACTAGGCATACTATAATGATTTAGGACTTAAAGGGTGAGAATGGAGGCTTAAAAGCCTGAAATTCGGCTTTAAAAACTCAAAATCAACTTTTGCTAAAAATAAGATCACACATGCGCGTCGCCCACGCGTACACGTGGAAGGTAGAAAAGTAGAGTGATGCGTGAGCGTCAACCATGCACGCGCGCAGGAGTCAGAAAAGCAGAGTGACGCGTGCGCGTCAGCCATGCGTACGCGTGGGTGCGTTTTGTGCTCCTCACACAAAACCAGCACCGTACCCGCACAACTCTCTGGATTTTCTACGAGGCATTCGCATTAGTGCAGTGACGCGTACGCGTTGGTCAGGTGTACGCGTGAGAGAGTAAAAATCGTGAGTGATGCGTGCGCGTCGGGATGCGTTTTACCAAAAATTTTACTAAGTTAAAAAGCTGCAGAATTACATTTTTAAACCCCAAACTTCCAACACACGTAACTTCTTCTACAAAATTCCTTTTCTAACCATTTCTAAACCGTTGGAAAGATCATTGAATAAACTTTCATAAAAATTTGATTTTGAAGAATTCCAAACTCCGTGGACTGAGTTACGGACTGCCTAAGTTGGTCAAAAATAAGTTTTTACCCAAAAATATAAATCACCAATTTTTCCAATGTTCACAAGCCAAATTCATTTCCACTCATCCAAATGACCACAACCCAACCACATTCACATAATTACACTCAACCAAAACCAAACCTACCTCATCTACATAATTTCACCCAAAACTATCAAATTCCACACCTCAATTCCTCAAACCTTATTATTCAATAACCAAACCAATTATTCACACATTCAATATCTAAAATTCATCCAATCTCTTATATCATCACACAATACACACATCAACTTACCTTACTTACCTCTTTCCGGCCTCCGGCCCAAGAGTCACGGCCTCCGGCCCAAATTCACAATTTAAATGCATATTCCACTAACCAATATTCATTATCCAATTCATCAAATTCTCAACACACCAAATATACAAATTTACACAATTCTCAACCCAATCATTAATTCACATTACATATCAATTATGCATATTAATACCAACCATTTACATAATCCAAACTTAATCATAGGGACATCTAGCCTAGGAATTCTCATCACACCACACGGTACTTAAATGAAACTTAAATCGTATCTCTTATAGCCAAATTAATTGAGCTTTTTCTTGGAAGTCTCTACCAACCCTTAGCTCCAAGCCTCACCAAATCTCCACAAGCAACACCAACCTCCCAATTGTGCACCAAAATTACCAAATACACTAACATAACCAATTTCACATATATACATCAATCTAAGGTTCATGAAAATGATAAATCACAAAGTTTAGAGGGTTTCGTATCTTAACCCACTGAAGTTTGTGATGAATATCACCCATGGCTCATACTAGAGCATTCCTAAATAACCAAAATCACAAGATTTCCTCAAAATCTAAACCAAATTCAAATTTAAAGAGGAAAATAAAAACTTGGCAGAGTACAGTGGGATACTCACCACAAAACTTAGATAAAATTGTAGAGGATGAGAAGAGCAATGCGTGGTTGTAAATGGCTCGTCAATCGGAGTTCCGGAGAGAAAGTTATGGTGATTTGAAGTTTGATGGAGTTAGGATTTTCTCTCTTCTCCATAGTTGTGCCCCTCTCTCATTTCCTAGGTTAAATGAGCTGAAATGCTCATAAATAATATTTATATATGTTGGGTCTTAGGCTCACTTGGGCCCGATTCACTTATTTTAGTCCATTGGCCCAATTTTTGGCCAAAACCTATAAGATTAGAGTTTTAAATCGTATTTTAAATATTTATACCTTCCCTAATTATAAATTCTAATTTATTAACCTTATTTACTTATAATCACTTTTCTCAACTGCAGTACCAGACAGATCTCAGCCGGTACTGCCGATCAAAATTTCAGTGCGCATTTTTACGCAGAAAACTATGTTTTTCGACTCAAAAAAATCCACTGAATCCAAATATCACATTTAAATTATCAAATTTTGATAGCTAAATTTTCTAACCATATTCTCTCATATTTAATTTATTATTTAATTAATTATGATTTGACCGAATTTTACAAAGTAAGTTCTACTAGCTTCCTGTTCTGTTTCATATAATAATATTAAAATTCTTTGTTCACCATTTAATGATGCACAAGTACTATACACAATCATATATGATTGGTACCATGGTAGTATATTTTCAAGAACCGTGTAACCCATTGTATGGTCATATCATGTATGCCTCATGCTTTCCACTGTTTTCTTCCATTCTAAAATATCTGTCACTTTGAAAATTTGGTATCTTGATATTATCTTATCAATTTTTTTAAGTCACAGATATTTTGAACGCGGAAAGTTATTACTTGAAAATCTGAAATTTCTCCTAATGATACATAGCTTGATTAAGCAAGACTTAATTCTATATCTTTTTATCTGTGATTCAGTTTCATTCTGGAGCGAGCATGCTTGGCATCGTCAAAGAGTGTCGAGGGCATGTGCCATGAGCATCATCGAGTATAGTTTGGCAGAGAGTACTTTTAGTTTATATATCTCATCTTATAAGTACTTTGTGTGGCCATTTTCCTGAGGCAAGAATGATATTTTTTAGCTTAACAACATGTTCCAGTCAATGATGATACTTATGATTCAATATGTAAAATGACACTCAGTTATTGTGCACAGGAACCAGATGTTGCTGTTTCGGTGTTAGGTGAAATGGATACATGGATAATTTGTCCCTTTTTCCTTCAAGGAGGTCGCTACACTATCAATGACATACACTATGTTGCTGATTCTGATACGTATGTCTTGCCATTCTTCATTAACTTGGTTGAAAGGAATTAAGAATGGACATTAGAAACCTTGCTTACTTCACGTTTTGTCTGCAGTCTTATTCTTGCAGGGACACAGAGTTTGCTAAAGATGCTGCCTTTGGCTACAAATCTTCGACTCTGCATGATGTAAAAGCCTCTTTGTTCCTTTTTATTACTGGATTGTGCTGACTTTTTTTTATATTGGCATAGAATAAATTTTTTAAAAGATATTTATCCAATTAGTGGGTAGAAGAGAAGACTGGTGGTCGAATACCTACATCCACTATTACTTCTGTTTCTATTGAACTTTTAAGGAAAGGAGGACCATATGCAGTTTGCCAGCATTTATGCAGTCTGAAAAAGGTATACAGAAATTGATAATGCACTTTAGTTTCTACATTCTTAAGTTATAAGAAGAAAACCAGTGACTTGACTTTGTCTTGTTAGAATATTATGAATTAGTGTGTGTCTATTACCAGTCCCCTTACTGTGTTTCTATTGTATAAGCAGGGTTCAGCATCTGTAGTTAATGCAGCTAGTGAAAGAGACATGGCTGTATTTGCACTTGGAATGATCAAGGTAGAATTTCATTCATATTAATTGTATTTATTTGACCCTTTTGCATGATTGTTTACAGATGTTAATGCTGCTTTATTATTTTGTCGTATTAACAGGCATAATTGATAGGAAAACACTTCTTATGTCGTACTGCTGCCAAAGGATCTAGGAATTACTAGAGAAAGGAATGGTGGTTTGATAGTTGTGGGATCATATGTTCCAAAAACAATAAAGCAGGTGGAAAATGAAATTTTGATAAATTATTCAAATTAAGTCTCCTTGGCATACCCATTTTGAGAAAGGAATCCATCATTGTTTCTTTCATGGTGTAACTTATATATATATTTGTTAACTTTTATCAGAGGCATTAGCTTTGTGCCTAACAAAAATATTTTCTTTCCAAAATTATTTTTTCAGCCTAATATGATCTTTTTTGAAATAGGTCTCAGTTGAAAAACTTGCAATGAAGCTTGTCGAGGAGCGAGAGGAGGAAGTCAGTCGAGCAGCTAAAATAGCAGATGCATACCTTAAAGCTCATAAAGACACCCTTATAATGACTAGCCGGAATCTCATAACTAGAAAAAGTTTGTCTTTGTCTATTTTTCTTTTCTTTATATTCTCTCCACCTCAATTATAGGCATAGAGTTAGAGAAAAAGAGGAACTATATTATGACATTAATAGTAAAATGATCTTCAATAATACCGTAGCCTAATTCACTTGTTTTCCAATCAGGTCAAGTTCTACTGTTATTAGTACAATCCCAAGCCTACTATTAAATTGTTAATAATCCTGACTCTATCAGCTTTCTATGTCATCCTAAGATAGCTTACCGTTGTTCTTCATCTGAACTTCTAAATAACCACAGCAAAGTGCTTTTAAATGTTAGAAATATAATTTCATGTCCATCAATATGATCTTCCATTTTATTTTCAAATGTGCAGCTGCCTCTGAAAGTTTGTACATTAATTTTAAAGTGAGCTTTGCTTTGGTGGAAATAGTGAAAAGAATAACTACAAAACCTCGCTATATACTCGCAAAGGTACATGTTTAAAGGACTTAGTCAATCTGCATTTTGGTATGAAAATTTTCATATTCCTTTTTTCCTTGTCTTTTTTCCTTTCATATTCCAAAATAGGCACTACACTCATATGAGCTTCTCAATGTATTCTCTCTTAGATATTTGATTTGTTTGACGCAAAGCATAATGGGATACTTGATTTCGAAGAGTTTGCTCATGCTCTCTCAGTTTGCATATCAGCACTAGGGTTCTTATAGTAGTTCACTTGGATCAGCAGTTTGCCCTTTTTATTGCTCCTATTCTGGTTTTATGGTAACACACCAATTATTATTCTTTTGAATAATTCATTAATTAATTCATTAATATGCATTTTGTTGTGTTGGTTGTTCATGATGAGCTACTGTGGGGAGCTGCATGGCTTTTCAGAGTAACAAATACTGTCACTTTCTTGAAGGTATGTATGTCTTTCTAATAATAATATTCCAATAGATTTTAGATATCTAATTTTCAAGATTCTTAAAATTAATATTTAATTTATTTATGTTATATTAAACAGGTAAATAAAGCTGGACACTTGGTTCCTATGGACCAACTAGAAGCCGCACTTGACATGTTCACAAGATGGATGCAAAAAAAATTAAATTAAGTGAAGCCCTCGTAAAAAAATCAATTCAAATCAAAATAAATTTATAAATGATTATCTCTTGTATGTTAGAAATATATACTAATGATATTGGAATATTTAGAGAAGATTACTAAATGTCTTTGTTCTTGATACATTGTCAAAATCAAACATCATGTTTGATTCTATTGCTAATATCAAATATTAGTTATTTTAAAATACTATGAATGTTTGGATACAAGTTAGATAAAAATTAGATGAAAATTTGTATTCATTAAATTTATATTTATTTTGTATGAAATTAGGTTTATTTTGCAATAAAAAACATCTAAAAAATGCTATTTTATCATACTGACGGATTTACAGACGAATTTTCTGACTGTATTCAAAGTGTGGGATGATTTTCCAAGGTTCAAATTACAGACAAAAAATCTGTCAGAAAATCTGTCTGTAATTACTGACAGAAAATCCGTCGAAAAACCCGTCTATAATTACCAACGAAAAATCCGTCGGGAAGTTCGCCGTTTTAGGGAAATGGAGGGGAGAATTTACCGAGGATAAATCCGTCAGTAACTGGTAAAAATTCGTCGGTAATTTTCCAACGGAAAAAAATCTGTCGGTAAATAATTTTCGATGAGGCTTTTACAGAGAGACAAAATCCGTCGGTAACCAAAAATCCGTCGGTAATAAAGACCATATCTGTCTGTAAATCTATCTGTATTAAGCAATTTTCTAGTTGTGGTATTATCACATAGTGTATTAAATAAATATTTTAAAATTAACCGTAACATATGATAAAAATAAAAATTAAACTAAATAGATATTATAAACACAAACACAGGCACAACCCATTTAACCCAACTCCAAACACAATTTCAGCAAAGAATTCTCTAACCCACCCATATAACTACCTTACCTATTTTCATAAATCTACCTAGCAATTCTCCTCTTCCCCTAACTAGGATCATGAAATTCATCATAATTAGGGTCTAATTGTTATTTATTACAACCAAGTCCTCAAACAATCCTAAACCCAAATAATTGAACAAACTTAGCGGTCACTCAACGACATAAAGAACAAACTCATCGCGCCTTCACGTGTAACAACTCTAATTTAATTTTTGTACTAATGTGAGTTTTCCTTAAAATAATATTTAAAGCGAGTAGTTTTATTTTGACGAGTCGACTTCGAACCCCGAAGTAAAATAAATGGTAATATAATTTTATTATTATGTTATTTATTTATTTTACTTGCTCTAATTATAATGGAACCTAGATAATAATATTAATAGTATTATAAAGTCTGACTTTTACCGATAAAATTAATTATTAGTATTTCTTCATGAGTTTAGAATTGCTAATGCTTTGTCAAATATCTTTTAATGCCTAAGTTACTAATGCCATTTATGTTAGTAACTCATATATATTTAACCTTATTATTATTATTATTGACCGAAAGAAGAAAAAAGAAAGAAAAGAAACATGGAATCACATTAAACAATAGTGTTTCATGTTACACAAATTTAATCAGAGTTAAGTCTCAAAGTAGTCCATAAACTTACATTCGAGCCTTAAAATAATCCATGAAGTTAATAATTACTCAAATTCGTCCCCAAACTTGTACTCTGGGACTCATAATAGTCCCCGAACTTATACTCCAGGACTCATAATAATTCCTCAAGCATTTTTCGTTCATCGGAACTTTAAAACGTCGTCGTTTTGAACAAAAAAATTTAAAAAAAGGAAAATAAAGCAACTTCGTTTTGAACAAAAAAAAAAGGAATTCCCTTCTTCTTCTTCTTCAACGCTGTTGTTCTTCTTCTTCAACTCTGTTTTTCTTCTTCTTTTTCAAAATGTCACAAAAATAAAAACCAACACCACAAAATATCACAGAAAAATAGCATTAATCAGAAAAGTTCAATCAAGTTAAATAGCATGCATCAATCAACTTAAACAGCAACAAGCACAAAAAATAGCAACAATAAAAAAATCAGTAATAATTACAGAATATAAAACAATTAAAATTAACCATTGTTGTTATATTAAAATAGGATCAACGGCAACAATCACCCAGAACATTAAAGAACAATGATTGAATAACTAAAAAAATTAAAGAAAAAGAAATTACCATGGCTGAGAGAAAGAACCGTGCCAGAGGAGAGAAGAAGGAGACCGAGTGGAGATGGAGACTGTCGAGCAGCGGCGGCAGTAAAACGGAAGCCGGCGAAAGGCAGCGGCAGCGAAGCTTGAGGAGAGCTCTTATGAGTGTGAAAGTATGGTTGGAAAAAGAGAAGGTATCAAATTAGAAAGGAGAAAGGGAAGGAAAAGAATCTCAAGTTGGGGGAGCAGAAGAGGAAAGGGAAGGAGAAGGGCGTTGGGGAAGCAGAAGAAAAAGGGAAAGGGGAAGGGTTGGAGGAGGGAAAAGGGACGGGTTGGGGATGGAGAAGGGAAAGGGAAAGGTTGGGAGAGGGAAAGGGGTTGGAGATAGGGATGGGGAAGGGAACAGATTGGGAATTGGGAGGAGGGGTGGGCTTCTACGCTATGCTTCTTTCTTTTTTCTTTTTTATTTTTTTCTTTTTTATTTTTTTCAAATTGGGGGGTTCTACGCTACAT
>NC_029791.2:21030991-21042953 GCF_000816755.2 Arachis ipaensis | reverse complement strand
AATTTTATGCTACATTTTTTTTCTTTTTTTTCTTTTTTTTTTGTTCAAAATGACGTCGTTTTAAGATTTTGATGAACGGAAAATGTTTGAGGGACTATTATGAGTCACAGAGTACAAGTTCGGGGACGAATTTGAGTAATTATTAACTTTAAGAATTACTTTAAGACTTGAGTGCAAGTTTAGGAACTACTTTGAGACTTAACTCAATTTAATCATCATCATATATTATCATCAGCATATCCTTTAATTTTTTCCTAAGTGACCGAACAAAATGAAGAAAAAAAAAAGGAAGCTTGTGACACCTAATTACTTATCATTGTAAGCATGACAACTAATCACTTTATATCATATCAATCATGATCAATTAACTTCATTTGATTTTCATTTCATGCACCGTGAGGAAGAAAGAAGAGTGACCGAGGGAGAGAAAGAGAGAGAACCGTAACCCATATTAAACTTTCAGCTTTGATTTTTTGCGATCCGTAACCCCAATTAAAAATCTAATCTGGTAAAAGTGTTCGTACCTAATCCTCAACGTGTTGGCATCACTTTTGATAGGTAGAAGTTGACGGTGACGTAACTCCCCTACCCCTTGATTTCGACCAACTGGAGTTCTAAGAGGCACAGATGATTCTGGATGTTTTCTTCTTCAACGGCTCGGTTAGAAGGCTTCTCCAGAGCTTCGAGTATTTTGATTTCGTACAAAAGTAGGATTTTGGTAAATTCTCATCGATTAAATTTGTGTTGGATAAGTGAATAGTTCTTGTGATTGATTATTGATGGAGTTTGATTGACTTTATATTGAATTTTATTGATATATTGTTAAATGTGATTAAGCTTGTGATTTGGTCATGATTGTGCTGCCCAAACTGTGATAATGAGTTTTTGAATAAAATGGGTGAGGTTTAATAACTGAGGAATTAAATTAAAATTTGTGAAAAATCGATAACCGTAAAATTCAAAAATAGATTAAGATTTAAATGTACTTTTTAAAAAAAAATAAGGAGGGTTTCGATTCTTGGTGAAGAGAATCAACCAAGAAGAATTATTTTTGAGGAAATATACTTGTATTTTTATGAAAAGATTGAGTTTAATATTATAATTATATAAGTTTTTCGGGTATTTTGGATAATAAATAAAGTTCAAGGGTAAAAATTTAGGGTTATTTTTATAAATATTGAGATAAGTGAAGTTTCAAACATAATTTTATAAAGATGTTGAGTTAAAAATAAAATATTTAAGAGTTTGAGGTTTAAAACATAGATTGTAAGAGTTTAAGAATAAAAGTTTTACGAAACTAAGTTTTTAAGAATAGATATAAATACTATTTATTTACCATTTAAAATATCTTATTTTGTTGTTATTATTATTTTATTATTAATATTATTATAGGTCAGGGAAGAGCAAACAGAGTGATCTTAAAAGCTTTAGAGAACGCAGACTTAATTAAAGGACTTTATAATTCCTTTCCATAAAACACTTAGGGAGAGGCGAGGGAATAATGTGAAAATAATTTATACTATGGAATGATAGGAAAGAAAAGTAGAAGAAAGAATAGAAAAGGAAAGAAAAATATTAAAGAACCTCTGCCATAGGAGAGCAGAGAACAAATATTAAAAGAATATTAAAGAACCTCTGCCACAGGAGAGTAAAAGGCAGGAATGAAAGAATGTATTAACTAAAGGGACCTCTGTCACAGGAGAGCAGAGGACAAAGGTAAAGAGAAAGCTTTAAAAGACTGTCTGCCACAAGAGAGCAGATGCGACCTTGTTTGGGCCTTAGTACCAAATGTATAGTGGGAACACCCACACACTGAGAACTGTTTTCTAGATATAAGCATATTAAAAGTCACACTATATGCAGCCTAGCCGTAAGACTTATAAGCACACAGTATGTATCTGGAAAGTCATATCTGGGACTCGTGCCCGGGTAATGTCGGGAGCGGGTAGGCAACCGACACATGAGCTCATGGCCTGCGATAGGACTAGACATGAATCATCCTTATTTGTGCATATTTGTTTGTGATTGTGTTTTCTATGATTGTGTGTGCTTGTGATTGGATTCTATGTTCTGCAATTGCTGAATTGGATTGTACTTTGTTGACTGTTGTTATTTACTGAGAATATAATAAAACGAACTAAACCAACTACTCCGATCCTACTAAGAACTCCCCAGTTCTTACCCCTTCCTTCCTTCCTCATAAGATGTGTTCGAGATTTCCTCCTCTGACGACAGTTGATGTTGGAGAGTTGAGTATGAGACTTTTTGGGAGTTTTTGTGATAGCCTAGCTTTTGTGTTTAGTCTCTCACTTTTGGTTAGACTCACTGAGAGAGTAGGATGTATATGGTTGACTAGGCTAGTTTTCGGGCGCCAGCTTAGGGGCTTCCTATATGGACTAGGGCTCGGAGTGTTGATCATGTATATAGTAACCAGATGTAAAGAGTTGTATGCTAACTTAAAACATGTATGACAATATATGTATATATATGTAAATAGTATGTATCATATATATTATTTCTGTCTCTGATGTTTGTGTTATTTTATTGTACTTACTGAATTATCTTAGTTTTTCAAAAATTTGATTCGCTCACTAATACGATTACAGGCTTAATAATAAATATTTAGTTAGCTATTAGGTGATCAAGTTAGTGACACTTAGTTTTCAGTATGATCATAACGTACTGGAAATTTGGTCGTTACAACACGTGCTCGCCATTAGAGTAGATTAATAAAAACAATTAATTAAAAAAAAAACAAACAACACATAACATGTTATTTTTTATTAATCAAATAATTATAATTTAAATTAATTTTAACAAAACAACTTAAAATTGTAATTTCAATTTTATCACGTGCATAATACGGGTTATTACAGTTATATATATTATAATCATCATAGTGATACTAGAATTCACCACGTGTGTACTTAAGCTATCTATCTATATAATCTCTCCTTTTAATGATAGAAAGATAACTATATATTATCATATGGTAAATTGCTATGGATATATCTCAATAAGAGACCTTAGTCCTAGAATTGGAATGATTTTGTAGTTGCGGAAACCGGCTGAGAATATTAAGTTGGCCCATTCTTCTTTATTTCTTTCCTTTCCTTTGAGGCCCACCATCATCATGATGTCAAAGAAGAGTTGTGTTTCAAGTGACTCATGATCACTCTTCTCATCCTCCACCACCATGTCTATAACAATAACCTTCCTTCCTTCGCCTTTGCTCATGCGTAGTGCCTCTTTGCAGTTCCTTAATATTTTCAAACATTCTTCGTCACTCCAGTCATGCAAAATCCACTGCTTTGTTAATCAAAATAATCATGATCAGTAAAAAGGAATTTGAATAATATATCAATTTTTGACCCATTCATCATGATTATCTTATTTATTTAGTAAAATCAGGGCATATGATAAGGATTTTAACTTTTAGAAAAGAAATTAATTTATGAGTAATAAACGGCTATTTAACTCACAGCAATAATATATAAACAAATGGACCAGATAGTTATATTAAAAAAAGAAAAATAAAGAGGAAAGCATATATACTTGACAAAATATAAGAGAACAACGTTTTTTTTAATAACGTAAATAATAAATTAAAAAATAAAAATTAATTTTAATTTTTTAAAAATTAAATTTTAAATTAATTAAAGAGAAATGCTAGGGGCCAGCAATTTTAGTGTTTTGTAATCATCAATTGGTTATCAATAGTGTTTTTAATGGTGTGAGATTACATCTAATGGTTGGAGATCACTCCCTTTTGTTTTAATGATTAAATACTGGTCAAAAAACACAAAAATTGTTGGCCCCTAGACTTTTCCTTAATTAAATATAATTTTTGTTAGTAGACCTGAAATGAAATCCGTTATTTATGTTGTTAGTATCTCTCATTATTCATTTAGTAGTATATATTTATCCGAAAATGTTTGATAACAAAAAAAATCAGTCAAAAACAGTTATAATTTGCTTTATTTAGTATTTATTAATTGTTGCGATAATTAATGAATGCTAAATAAGACACGTTGTAACTGTTTTATTTTTTTGTCTCTCTAACATTACCCATATTTATACAATGATGTGTATTTATTATTTAAGTTAGCATACCCTCTCTTTTAGTTTTGGGTAGCTGTCTCTCTCTCTTAAATAATTGTCAAAAAGAGTAAGATATTGACGTATCATTATTGTTAAAAAAATTTGGAAATTAATTTTTTTTAATTAATAACAATAAGCTAACATTTTTCTTAAAGCACAAAATCTGTTATCATATAAGAAAACATATTTGATAATTATTAAAATAATCATATGCTGCTACGAACAATTGGATTATTCAACTATTATAAATTCAATTTTAATAATTAATTAATTAACGAAAAAACTGTGATATAACGGGTATAAATAATTACAAATATATTATAATACACAAATACTGACACAGACACGGGATACGATACGGCACGAAATACGTTGATACACAAATTTTAAAATCTTATAAGATATAGAGATACACATACATATAAAATATAAAGTATTTATATTAGAGTTAACTGAATATTTCTTCGCAAATTGAAAGTATTTATAAGTAAAAACTTAATTAAATGGTTGACCGCATGTATTTTGGTAAAAATATTATGTTAATTTTAACATTTTTAACATGAAAAGGACGTAATTACAAAATTAAAAGCAGTATAGGGACCAATTGAAAAAAAAAAGTATATGGACCTAATTAAAAATTTGGTGAAACTATAAGGACCAACATAGTAATTAAACCTTAATTTTTTTAATTATTTTAATATCTTATTTTAATTATATTAAGTATTTAAAATAATTTTTTGTTTTAATAAATAATAATATATACTATATCTAAATTTATTTCAAGAATATATGTTAAGAATAAGACTAGACACACTGACACGTGATGATATTTAGGTGTGTTCAAACGTGTCCGAAGAAGAATTTTTTATTTTTTTAAGACACAGTTGGACACAATAAACACACGTGTCAAACGAGTATCAGTGAATATTGTATCTAAAATATGTCCAACATATAAACATGACAACTCAACGAAGTGTCCGTATTTCATAGCAAATAATACATGATAGTATTCATTAGTAGCATTTTTAGTGTTTCTATAATATTTTTTATTTTCTTTTTTTTTATTTTTTCTTCTCCATATATAACAACAATTCAAATTCTCAATATTTATTTATTTCTATTTTGTTAGTTAATTATTTATTTTAAAAAATTAATTTGCTGACAAAATAATCCTAGTACAAACAACTTGTAATATTTTATTACCTTCAACAAGATGGCATTAGAAGGAGGAATAGCCTCAAACATGTCTCCTCCAACATATTTGAGGTTACCAGTTCTTTCCAAATCGGCAACAACATGTGGAAGGTCAAGAACAGTGCACTCTAACTGTGGGAATGCTTTGGCAATGGCCTTTGCAACAGTTCCGGTGCCTCCACCAACATCAACCAATGATTCCAAACCCTCAAACACTCCCTTGCACTTCTCATCAACTAACAACTTACTAACCAATCGAGCATCACTTGCCATGGCATCGTTGAAAATTTTATTGAGTTTAGGCACATGGCTTGCATAATCAAAAAATTCCGTCCCATATTCCGTTACAAATGGTGTAGGATCATCATTTTTAAACCATGTGGACATCTGGTTCCATGGTTTCATCGTAATGGGATCAAGCATGGCAGCCACAAGAGGCGACAGACTTAAAGGGTTGTCCTTAAGCAACAACATAGACGAATCGGTTAGAACATACCCAATTTCAACTTCGAGGTCGTTGCTGGCGACATCCTTGGTAGTGAAGAAGTTGGAATGGACCAAGATTCTCATCAATCGATGGACGAAGGAGGTTTTTGATGGATGGATTTGCAATGAAGCAACGAGTTGTGAAAGTGGCATAGGTTTGCCATAGTTGTGAATGACATCAGGTATGCCTAACTCAACAGCACATTTAAGAGACATAGAATTTATAAAATTAAAAATATGATTCCATATGTGACTTTGAGCTTTAACAAGTTTGGCATTATCAGCCTGCTCTCTACTTTGGAATTCCATAATAATATATATTTTTGTATAATATGATAGATAATTTGTCTTTTACGTGGAACCCCATGCTATCTATCTTGGTTTATTTATAAGGCTATAGTTTGTATTGTTTCTCCTTTCGCCTACCTAACTCATAAATGTGTGGGGAGTGATAGGTAAATAATGATTATCTTAAATAATATAAACAACCACCAATCAAATAAAAATATATTATATCTTAATTTAATGTTATTAATTAAATTTAAGATTAATTTACTCTTTTAATCCTAATAATTCATATTGTTCATACATTATTCAAAAATATTGTTGGTTATCTATATTTTTCCTAAATGTATTTGGTCAGTGCAGTACCTATATAATGAAAGGTAAAGAAATGAAAGACGTGGTTGTTATTGCATACATACATATGTATAATAGTTACACGTTTCATTAAGACACATTGCCACCATTTATTAATCATATCACTATCTAATCTTCATTCTTCTTTCTTGGAACCGAACCAAGATTTAAAGAAGGGAAAGAAAGAGAGACCGAGGGTGAGGGAGAAATCGTGACTCTCTTTGATCATTCGGCTTCGATTTTTTTGCGATATGTAACTCTAATAAAAAATTTAATTCGATAAAAGTGTTTGTATTCTCTTTCTTTACGCATTAACGTTATTTTTGTTCGGTAAAAATTGAGAGTGACGTAGTTCCTTTCCTTTTGAGTTCGGCCAATTAGAGTTCTAGGAGATACAGACGATTTCTGACGTTTTTCTCTTCAGCAGCTCGGTCAGAAAACTTCTCCACGGCTTCGAGTATTTTGATTTCGTACGGAGATAGAATTTCGGTAAATTTTCACGGATTAAATTTGTTGGATAAGTGAATGGTTGTTGTGATTGATTATATTAATGGAGTTTGAATGAGTTAATTTGGTTGAATTATTGTTGTTGATTGTGATTTGTTGGTTCGGCTATATATGAACGGCCAGCTGGGGTATTTTGGTGAATTTTGGGCTGGAATATCGTTGAGAATAAAGTATAAATTTGGTGAGATTTGATGGTCGAGGAATTAAATTAAAAGTTACGAAGAATCGGTAATCGAAAAACTCGAAAACGGATTAAAATGAAAGTAATATTTTGAAAGGAAAGGGTTAAAGGTTTCGGTTTTGATATAAAAGAAAGATTAGTAATTATATTGTATTTTTCAGGGGGTTCAAATATAATTTTATAAAATACTGAAGTTAAAAAAATAGAATATTAAAAAGTTCGTGATTTAGAAAGTAATTAATAAAAGTTTAAAAATAAAGTTTTATAAACAAAATTTTAAAAGAAGATTATAAATATTATTTTAAATACTTCTTTAAAATTATTCATTTATATTAAAATAAATTATTATTATAATTAGTATTTATTAAAGATATTATTTTGTAAGAATATTATAATGTGTAATATTAATGAGTAAGCAAGCAAGCAAATTAATCCTAAAAGTTTTAGAGAACGCAGGCTTAATTAAAGAACTTTATAATTATTTTTCTTAAAACACTTAGGGAAAGGCGAGGGAACAATGTGAAAATAATTTATATTATGAACGATAAGAAAGAAAGAAAGAAGAAGAAAGAAAAGAAAAGAAAAGAAAAATATTAAAGAAACATCTGACACAAAAGAGTAGAGAGAAAAGATTAAAAGAATCTAAAAAATCTCTGTCATAGGAGAGCAGAGAGTAGGAATAAAAGAAACGAAAGAAAGAACGAGCTAAGATGATTATGTACCTGCTGATAACGAGCAGAGATATGGTGATGAGTCCACCGAAATTTGTTTCCAGAGATACATCGGCTAATCCAAGGGATGGTCGCACCTGTAAGACAGATGTTACTTACAAAGGTTATAGCTACATACATTGACTAGAGAGAGCCTCATCTGTAAGACAAAGGTTGCTTACAGAGGTTATGTTTGCATACATCGGCTCAAGAGAGTCGCACCTGTAAGGCAGAGGTTGCTTACAGAGATTATGACACTGGAAACCAAACTCAGACAAAGGTTGCTGAGTTGCGTCGGGAGCGGGTCGAAACCGACAGATGAGCTCATTACCTGCACTAGGGATAGACATACATCATACTTGTTTGCGCATATTATTTGTGAGTGTGTTTTCTATGATTGTGTGTGCTTGTGATTGGGTTTTGTACTGTTCTATAATTGTTGAATTGACTCGTACTTTGTTCACTGTTGTTGACCAAGTATATATAAAATGGATATAACTATACACCCCGACCCTACTAAGAACTCCCTAGTTCTTACTCCTATTTCTACCCCTTTCAGCTACAGGTGTGAAGGTTTAGTGCGGAGCTACAGGAGTATAGAAGATTATATTCACGACTTAAGTTGTTAGAATTTACTTTTTCCCTCGTCTTCTTTTGGTTTTTAGAGGGGTAGGATTTGTAATTTAGGTTCTTTGAAATAAGTCTATATATATAAAGATGTGTGAATATATATACTTTTATGGTTAAGTGATTTAAAATAAAGTCTCCTCTTGTTTTCTTAATTAAAGTATCGTTTCGTATTCACGAAGACTCAATATTAAATAAGCATAGTATATAATTAAAGGAATAGAGGTAAGTAGCGCTCGAACTTTTAGTACGATCATGAGGTACTAAAAGTTAGAGTGTTACACCTTTCCCCTTTCCCGAACCTAACCCCTTTTTTGTAGATCAGCACGTTGTCTTCACCTCCCATGACTTCTTTGCTTGAGACTTCGAGCTACTCGCCGTTGTGTATGTTGCCGTCGTCTCCTCGCTTGTCGTCTTCTCTTCGTCGTTCTTCTCTCCGTCGAATGTTAGTGGTAGAGTTTTTCACTTCTTTCTTTTATGTTCTGTTTAGTGGTTTTTGAATGTGAATGAAAATCAAATAATTAATTTTGTGTTGTTGAAAATGAATTTATTACTCTACTGCTATTTTTTTTATTTCTGAGTATGCTGTTTTTTATTGTTTTTTTTATAGATATATTAATTTCTAGTTTAGGGTGATTAATTGTTGCTATTTTTTAATTTTTATTGTCAATTGTTCTTGATTTCTGGTTCTGTTCAATCTGTTATTGTGCTGTTGGTAATGGTGTTTTTGATTTGATTTATGTTTGTGAGCTGCTATTAGTGTGGTGTTGCTTTATTGATTTTAGTTATGGTCTTATGGATGATTATTTAATTTTTGGCTGTGTAGTTGCTGTTTTTAACTTTGTGAATAATTTATTAATTTCAGTTATGGATGATAGTATTAATCAAGAAGCAATTATTGATAATAATACACCTGTGAATAATAATTTATTTGTCAATCTTTCTATTTCGAATGATGCTGCTAATTCTAATCTTCTTAGTTCTAACAATAGTCAATCACAAAATTTTTTTAATTTACCGTTACGGTTTGGATCAGTTTTGAATTAAAAATTTATCTGATCTGAATATTAATTTTACTTGTAGTGCAATTTGGACGAAATAATTTTTTTAAGAAAATTTGATCCAATTTCAAGTGATTTGAATTGAATTTGCGATTTTGTAAATTAAAAAAATTAAATATACATGATAAGTCTTAACATTAAATTTTAAATAATCAACAATAACATAACAACAAGTCTTAATAATATCTTAAAAAAAGTAAACCTAAAATTTAATCCGAGTAGTTTGTCGAAAATAGAATCCAATCAAATTTAAATTAATTTGAATTTAATTAGTTTTCGGTTTGAATTAGATTTGATAAATGATTTAATTTGGATTGATTTAAATTTAAACATTTCTATTTTTAAGTGAAAAAAAATTAAGAGAATCTAATATCATAATTAAATATAGGTAAACAGCAATAACTGTGAGAAGTTTACCGTAATAATATAACTATGGTTAACATCTTTGAACATTACCACAATTAAGAACATATTAAAAAGTGTAAAAATTTTAAAAATTCAAAAACCTCGAATTTGAAAATTGGAAAACTGTCAAACCTATGAGAAATAGCATAAACCATATTATAGATTAGGGAACAGGCCAGTAGTCTAGAGAGTGTTGATTCACTTGAAAAAAAAAATCGATTACAAGTTTACAACAATAAATGATTTTTAAAAGTATTACAAAACTGATGTTTAAAAAATGAACAATCCCTATTGCAAGAAAAGCAACATGCCTCATGTAATTTTTAGTTAAACAACAAAATCTAAAGAAAGTGACATATCTCACGTAGCTTTTAGTTTTAACAACCAAATGGAAAGAACACTACACTTAGAGAGTGTAGTGTTTCATTCATTTATAAATAAACTATTAATTAAAATGTTAAAAGTAAATATAACTGGGTTAGTTAAATTAGTTCCTAAAGATAAGATATTTTTTAAATTCGTTTCTAAAAATTTTTTTAAAAAGAGTATGAATTAATCATATTTATCATTCAGTTACTCCATTCACAATTTTCAATTTTTTTTTTTTACCAAAGATAAGAGACTCGAACCCGCAACCTCTTAATTGAGTATGGAGAGACTATGCCATTTGAGCTATTACTTATTGGCCATTCACAATTTTCATTAACGATTGATGATGTGAAATCTTAATTAATAGCGTACATAACACATAATATATTCAATTAGACGTTGACTATATATATTTACGAAAATCTATCAATTTAGTCACTAGGTCATATTGGGAATAGGGGTGGCAACACTACCTGAATCCGTGGGTATCCACTCCGCCCCTACCTGCTCGGAGCGAATAAGCAGAGCAGGTTTTTAATGAGGCGAGTTCTTGGGCGGGGCGAACGGAGTTGGTTTAGGTTAAACTTGCCCCAGTATATGATATATGTATTTTTACTTTAATTTATGTTATGTATGTGATGATAGTTATATAAATTTTGAAATTTAATTTTATTTGTTAAATTTTAATAATTATAGGGGTGGGTAGGGATAGGGTAGGTACCTGCAGGAACAAGTTAGGGTTTAGCTTTTCACTACCCGCGAGTAGAAGTGGGACGGATTCGATGTGGGTTATTGTAGGGTGGGGCGGGGTCAGGTATGGCAAAAACTCGCCTC
This sequence comes from Arachis ipaensis, assembly GCF_000816755.2. Classification (NCBI taxonomy): domain Eukaryota; kingdom Viridiplantae; phylum Streptophyta; class Magnoliopsida; order Fabales; family Fabaceae; genus Arachis; species Arachis ipaensis. The sequence continues at coordinate 21,031,839 of NC_029791.2, read as the reverse complement.
TACCCGCCCTATTGTTACCCTTAGCTAATTGGGAATAAGATTTTTATAATTATAAGGAGAAATGAGGGTAAAAAACGTATTTAAGCCAAGGGAAGAAATTTGTTACACAAATAAGCCAAATAGAAATCTAATTCATCAATCAACCAAAGCATGTTATTATGTAATTCGAAGCAACTTCTTTCGAATTACATTCCTACATAATTCGAAACAATATAGTTCGAATTATGCACAAGCGTTTTGTGAAGGTAAATCGAAGCAACTTGGTTCGATTTACTCATTGGTTTTGTTTGTATATAATTCGAATGGGACTGATTCGAATTACTATGCATTGAGCTATTACTCTATTACAAATTTTTATAGTATTCCAAACATCTTTTAAGTCATTTTTTAAAATTATTTTACATAGAATAAAATATTTTTTTGTGGTATAATTTAAAAAAATATTAAAAAAATTTATTAAACTATATATTTATTTTTTAATTTTTGTTTATATTTTATTTTTTATTTTTTAATAGTCTATATGTAAAATATAAGTTGTATAGTAGAAGTTGATAAAAATTTTTAACTTAATTTCCATAATTTTTACAAAGAATTGTTACATTTAATGGATAATTATGTGATTGAGAGATGTTAGGGATTTGATTTGGGAGAAACTAAAATTAATTTTGGAAAGAACATTAATAACTCCAAACATACAGCAAAATAGTAAGTGATAAGAAGAATAAGTGATAAAAAGATGTATATCACTTACTTATTAAGAGAATAAAAATTTTTATGTGATATTTTTATATTATAATTATTTTTTGATAACCTAACATCACTCAATAGAATATATACTACTGTAGTAC
>NC_029791.2:21029215-21030907 GCF_000816755.2 Arachis ipaensis | reverse complement strand
TAAATACCAAAATATAAAAAAATGTCTTTAATTTAATAATACTCTATAATCATTATTACTATTATTACAAAATTTTGACTAATTATAAAAATTTGACTGTCGACTATACCATATATGAGATGAGTCTAGTCGAGAAGGACTTAAGATAATTTGATAATCACATGTAGTTTTATCTGATAACACTATACAGAATTTGGGCGAAGTAAAAGAAAAGACATAGAATGTTCAACTTAGATGACAAGATCCTTTACGATCAAGACAAAGTCGTAGATTGTGAGATCCTAAGAAAAAGGGAGAAGATAGATGATCGTGAAAAAGAAAAGCATTCTGCAATCCACCCTTGTGATCTATAAATAGAAAAAATTTGTTAGAGACTTCAATTTGCACACTTCATAATCACACAAAATTCTGCAAAATTCAAGTCACACTAACACCAAAAAAAATCTATGAAGTACAAATACACGTGAATGTTCGAAGTCAACTTTTAATTCATTTTACTTTTATTTCTTGCCTTTACATATTTTTCTTCAAACATTTTACTTTCTTTAATTCTAAATTTTACTTTCTTATCTATTTTAAGCTTTATTTATTTTTTATGTTCTATTTATTATTGTTTACATTATTTGATTCAACTTTTATTTCATGAATAACTGTTCGACACATACATTAAATAAATTATAGGTTGAGTTTACTCTTTTAAAATAAATCGTATCTACTTTTTGAATTAAAATCTTAATACAGTACGAGCGAAGAAAGTCGTTCCAAAATTGTTTTCATCATGTGACAAATTCACGATAATTGTTTCAGAAAATTTCAAGGATTCCAAATGTTGGATGGTAATTTATCGAATACATCGTTTTATTATTTCTTTTGTTTTCATATTCACAATAGAAATTTTCAAATTAAATTTTCTTGTTCGTTGTTCCTTTTAATTTGTTGGATCCACATGGATGGTTTACAATACAAAGGTACGAAAATACAATATGCAATCTTAACCATATGATGCTAAGATCACAAAATAGGGATTTGTTTTTTTGTTACCTAGTTCCTACAAAAATACTTGTGCATTTATTTTTAGAAGACTAAAATAATTTATTAACTACTTCGACCACAAACAATTTGATACAAAGAAGGCCCTCAGGTGCAACCGGTTGCCCTTCTTCGTTTCATTATTTTAATGATACTGCTAGAGAACTAACTAAGATGTAGTTAATTTGGAGTTAATTAGTTAAAAAATAAGTCTATTATAAAAAAAGAAAAATAATTTCTTACTATCCTTGATAAATCGTGGGAACCTGATAAAATTTTCTTATTGCTTCTTCTCATTGTAAATCATTGCTACTTAGCACGATTTACACTTTTAAATATAAAATCATAACTTATTTTCTAATACAATCAAATAATTTTTATTAATCAAATAAAGATATGTATGTTAGTCTCTTACAATTAATATTAAAATGTACTTACTAGTTTTAGTCCTTTAAAATGAACTACAATCGTATTTTAATCTTATTAAAATTAATACTGAAATAATATTTTAGCCTCTTATAATAAATTATGTAGACATTTTAGTCTTTTTTGAGTCAATTTCAAATTTTAGTTTCTCATATAATTTAACAAACTTTAACTTAAAAAGATATTTTTTAATATTAATTCTAAAATTTAATTCTTGTTAAAATATTAAAATGTATA
>NC_029791.2:21019524-21022178 GCF_000816755.2 Arachis ipaensis | reverse complement strand
TCATTTCATAATTAATTACAAAGACATTTTATAAAATAATATATAATATATTTTTAAATTTAATTAATATTTCCAGTGAAAGTAAAAGATTTATTAACAAAAATAATGAGAATCTACTTTTAATTTGTTAATATTAATAGTCAACTTTAATATTTAAGTTATAATTTAAAATTTATAATTAATTATTTATAATTTAGGATCTAAATTTAGGATAAATAAAATAATTTTAAAATAATTAATTGATATTGGCTTAAAAAAAAATAGATTATTCAGTATTGGTCAAATGCACATACATTATGATGCAAATTCTGACCGGAACTCAGTTCAACAATCCGGTCCATTAGAAGGTTGTACAGATGCAAGAGAAGGAGTAACACTGTAACAGGCCCAAATAAGAATAAGAGAGAAAGAAAGGTCTCTTATTGAATTAGGGATTATCAGATGGAAAAATAAGAGTTAGAGCACAATAGAGAATGAGGAGGAGAGTTAGTTAGGACTTGGGTGGTATACTTTGGGAGTGAAGGGAGAGAGTGGGGTAAGAAGAATATTATTCAGTTAGGAGTAGTGTCCGTTTTCTTGGACTCGAAGACAAGGACATTGTTACATTGTATTTCGATTGTTGAATCAAATTTTTTCAATTCCTCCATTTTCTTGCTATTCTGATTTTTGCTTTCTTCTCTATTATTCTTATAATTCTGCTTGTGAATTTTGGGTCTAATATTTTTGGTACTTTCACTGAGAGATTGACAATGGAGTTAGGAACTCCTATTTCTTATTTAGAAGACGTTTGCAACCAAAATTGATCTGAAATCGCAGCTTTGCAACGAGAATAAATCGAGATGTTGGCACAAATTACGAAAACTCAGAAGAGAATGGGATCCGTTGAATTTTCGGTAAAGAACATTATTAAAAGAATATTATAGACATTTTAAAGCTGAATATTAATCAATTATTTTTTAACACATAATATTAATCTATCTTATCATTGTATCACATATCACTTAACCTGACATATTACATATATATCATCATATCTAACATTTTAACTAATATGATCAATTTAATTTTTGATAATATCTAAAAACTAAAATAATTTATTTTTTAGAAGACCAATTTAAGAAGTATGCGATCTTTCAACAACTTTAATTAATATATCAAAAAGTCTATGATGCACGGACATCGATAGAGATACGGGACACGACACGACACGGGACATGTCGATACGTGAATTTTAAAATCTTACATGACACGGAAACATGTATATATATAAAATATAAAGTATTTTTTAGATAAATTGTAATGATATTTTGATATTTTATTGATATTAAAATATAAATTAAAATTTTTAATTATTTTTAATGTCTTATTTTAATTATATCAAGTATTTAAAATATTTTTTATTTTAATAAATAATATATACTATATTTACATTTATTTTAAGAATATATGTTAAGAATAAGACTGGACACGCAGACACGTGATGATATTTAGGTATGTCCAAACGTGTCTGGAGAAGAATTTTTTATTTTTTATTAAGATACGGTTGGACACAGCAGACACGCGTGTCAGACGAGTGTCGGTGAGTGACGTGTCCGACACACGGACACGATAATTCAGCGAAATATCCGTGCTTCATAGCAAAAAGTATATTAATCTAAAATTATTTTATTATCAGAAATTCTTGAATTACTATGTTTCTTAATGTTGTGTTCTTTCTTTCAATTATTTTTTTTCTAACGAATCTTCAAATTTTGTTATAAATTCAAATATAATTAAAAAATAAATGAAAAGATCTTAATTTTTTGTCAATAATTTATTTCTTACAAAAATTATTGGAACACTTGTCAACAAATAACTTATATCTATGAAATGTTTAAATAAGTTTGAACCAAATCTGGAAGTACTAATAGGACATGAAAATAGATGTATTTTTTCAACAAAATGGGGCTTTTTCCACAAAATCAGTATTGACAAAACAACACTTCACACTTTTTCATATTATAAAAGCATTAATGTCTTTTAAGAAGCCAAAGATTTTTCTCCAGATTAGAACCATGGTTTTGTCTAGTTCATATCTTCGATATGTGTGGCCATTACTTAGCCCATATCCTTCTCTGGAGCTCTGGGCCAGCTCATTAATTAGTAATAAATGTCTATTTCATTTAGGATTGGGTTGAGTATATATTAATCGTAGGTGAATTTTATGGTGTCTATAATTTAGTATTTAATTTTTGTTTAATTTAAAATTTGGGACTATTTATAATCGTAAAAGGTAATATAATGGTTTATATGTATCCAGACGCTACTACTATAACTTTAACAGCCAGTGTTCAACTTATTTAATATTGTAGTTCTCTGTTTATTTCAACTTAATATATACTGATAATATTGTATGTTTATTTTGGTGAAAAAAAAAACAGTTTTATTTTTGTGAAAATTGTAGTTAAAACAAACACTTTTTGTGAAAAAAAACAGTCTTATTTTTGTGAAAATTGTAATTAATACAAACACCAAGTAGACAGAATGCTCATTCCACTAACAATACCACAGATTTTTATAAACAGATTGAATAATTTTATTAATTTTTAATTATAAATTAAAATTTTTATATTTTTATTTATTAATAATTTATAAGTTTTTAATGATGTTGTTTA
>NC_029791.2:20967186-21019499 GCF_000816755.2 Arachis ipaensis | reverse complement strand
AAAAATACATAAATTTAAAATGTATAAATATTTTATTAAATACATACATCTGGTCACTTATTAAAATAATATTTATTTTAATTATTTTTATCACGTTTTGTAATACTTTAAGAGCGTTTTCTTCTTATCGAACGTAGGAATATTTCTGTTAGCGTTTTTAAAAATTAGGAACAATTTTAATTGTTCACCCAATAAATAAAAATATCGTGGATATTATTACTATAAAGATTTTATAATTGTCTTTATATAAAAATATTTTATTTTATCATTAGATCATAAATTATATAATTTGATTTTGATGTGTTATAAAAATATTATTCTTTTAAAGTGTGGCTAAACAAACAAAATATATTTTTAACATTAAAATCTTCATAAAAAGATATTTTTAGCATCTTCGTTTGAGTAGCTGCCTAAAATTATTAGTTGAACTAATAAACTCAAACAAAAAAAATTAGCAAAATGACTTATCCATATAACACTACTATTAGGAATGACTACACTATTATTCGAATTTGTTAGTACCCATCCCTTCTTTATTTGGTTGAGACAGGTAATTATCCTACTCAATGCAGGATAGATTTTTTGTGGAATGGAATATTGGGTGAGGTGAGTCGAGGTCGGGTTTAGAAAATATTTATCCCAAAATGTATATAAAACTAAAATTTTAAGCTAACTATTCAAATCAATTTCTGAAATTTTTAAAATCAAACACTTTAGCCTATTAAGTTTTAAAATACATAAAACGAGTTAAGTCTTAAAGTAGTCCCTAAAATTACACTCGAGTCTCAAAGTAATCCATGAAATTAATAATTACCCAAATTTATCCTCGAAGTTGCACTCTAGGACTCACAGTAGTCCATGAGGCATTTTCCGTTCATCAAAACCTTAAAACGACGTCGTTTTGAAAAAAGAAAGAAAAAAAAGAAGAAAAAAGAAGCATAGAAAAACGTCGTCGTTCTATATTAAAAAAAAAAAGCAATCCCCTTCTTCTTCAACTTTTCAACTCTGTTCTTCTTCTTCTTCTTCAATTCTGTTCTTTTTCTTCTTCTTCAACAGTTCACAAAAATAAAAACCAACAACACAAAATATCACCAAAAAAACTAGCATTAATCAGAAAAGATCAATCAACTTAAATAGAAAGCATCAATCAACCTAAACAGCAACAAGCACAAAAAATAGCAACAATAAAAAAAACCAATAATAATTTTAGAATAGAAAACAACTAAAATTAACCATTGTTGTTATATTGAAACAGGATCAGCAGCAACAATCACCTAGACATTAAAGAACAATGATTGAATAACTAAAAAAATTAAAAAAAATCATGACTGAGAGAGAGAGAACTGTGCCAGAGGAGAGAAGAGGGAGGCAGAGAAAAACAGAGCGGAGATGGAGGCTGGCGAGCGGCGCAATGATCACTACAACAATATAGATTATTTTTGAGGGTTATAATGTGTAAAAAAAATTAAAATTTGTCAAAAAAACAAAATTTGACACTATTTTAACTATAAAAATATGTTAATAAAAATTTTGTCAAAAATAGTATTTTTAACATATAAGTGATTGTGAAAAAAATTTAAATCTTATTTTGATAAATATTGGCTGTCAAAAATAATTTGTTAGAAAATTTTGAGAACATATTTTCTGTGATACTTATTAATTGTCAAAAATACTATTTATTTTGACACTTATTAACTATAAAATATTTTCAACAAAAAATTTTAACAAAGAATGAAATGAGATCTTGAAACAAAAGAATAAATTGAGATTTTGAAGATAAAGAATGAGTAGTATAATCCTAAACTGAGAGTAGTGTGATGTCAAAATTAACAGAGCCCAAAGAAAAAGAAAAATAGTGGAGTAAATTGAAAACAAATGAGTATCAAAATTGAGGAGTAATTTTCTACGGTCAAATTATTCATCAAGAAAACATAAAAAATTTGACATTTGTGATATTTGTCAAAAATATATATTAATTTTGACATTTAATTATGGTGTTAAAAAATAAAATGTTAAAATAACTCTATTTTCTTGTAGTGGATGACAGAGAAGATTGAGGCTTTGTGCCTCTGCTTCAACTGTGTTTAAGTGTGAGAGACTAGGTTAGAGTGGGGGATGAACGGCGCGGCACTGAAACGGAGGTAGGCGAGAGGCGGCGATAGCGAGGGTTGACAAGAGCTCTTGTGAATGCGAGAGTATGGTTGGGGAAGGAGAGGGCGTCAGGTTAGGAAGAAGAAGGGGAATGGGAAGGACCTCAGGTTGGGGAAGTAGAAGAGGAAGAGGAAGGAGTAGGGCGTCAGGTTGGGGAAGTAGAAGGGGAAGGGGAAGAGTTGGGGGAGGGAAAAGGGTTTGCTACGCTTCTTTTTTCTTCTTTTTTTTTTTTTTCAAACGAAATCATTTTAAACTTTCGATAAATGAAAAATGCCTCAAGGACTACTATGAGTCTCGGAGTGCAACTTCGAGGATAAATTTGGGTAATTATTAATTTCAGGGATTACTTTGAAGTTCGAGTGCAACTTCAGGGATTATTTTGAGACTTAACACATACATAAAATACACTGCAAGAAAAATGTTGAATACCGTTGGATTTAACGTCGGACGTTAGCGACGGGTTTGCCGTCAGATTTACTAGCAGATTTGTCAATAAATTTATCGGATAAAAAGTTACCGTTGGATTTGATTTTTCGACGGTATATTCGCCGAAGAGTCGTAGACGACGTAAGTGGCTAATATGGGTGGCATTTAATTTTTATGCATGGTTGTTTCAATCAATTAACCTCTTTGGTAAATGAACTTGTATATTTAAGTGTCGCTGTGATATTTTAAATATTCGCATAACTCTTAATGGATTTGTCACCCGTTTCATGGCTAAATTCATCTTTTTTAGATTATAATCCTTGTTGCAACGATGCTTACCTACAATTCTGGTCGCCTAATAATATGGTATTTTCCTCCAACGTTTGCGGTAAGAATTAATGCGTATTTTAAATCCTACTTGCATGCCTCTTATCTAAAAAAAATTACTGAATTGGGATAAATGTTAGCAACTTGCTTGTGGCCATGGACATTTCCATGGTGGAACAGCCAAATGGATCAGGGATAAATACATGGCCAACATAGATGAGGTGTTGAAGATACATGTGCCTATTTGGCATGACGACCATTGGTTTTTACTGGTCATTGACATGTTGGCAAAGCAGCTCCTGTACTTGGACTCCGCACGTTCGGCTAAGCAAAGAGATTCACATGTCCTGCAGATTAAGAAAGTGGTAAAATACTTGTCGTACTAGTGCATGGATAGAGATTACCGGTCAGACTTTCAGTCTTGTTCTAAACCTATATTATTTACAGGCCTTGTTCTTGGAAGAGATAGTCTTAGATGAGTCCTGGTATGCTTGTAAAAGGCATGAAAGGCCAACTATCTCTGAATTTAAGCTAGTGGAACCTGAGGTCAATCAGCAAGAAGTTGGAACCTAAGCTTTTTTTTATCTTCCTAGTACAAAATAACAATCTTGTATAATACTAGATAGTGTTTGTCTTACTCTTACGTGTTGGAATTACTATTTACATTGACTAAACAGAAATGATTGTGGAGTGTGGGTCTGTCAATGGATGATTTTATCTCGATTGTGGGGATCTCACAATGTTGAGGTATCTACTTCTTTATGATCCTTGAAAAATGTTTTGTTTACCTAAATTATACAATATTTAACTGTGGCAAACTTTGATAAAAAAAAAGGTACATTGTCTTGTATAACTATGCAGAAGGTTACTGAGTACACTAGAATGAAGTTGGCGATTGACTTGGTGCTAAAACCGCATAATGAAATCCGTCAAGACATTATCAATAAGGCAATGAAAAATTGGAGGAGATTCTCCCAAGTTTAGGAGCCTTTGCTGTCGGAAGAACTTCTACCTTAGAGCCTTTAAATTTTGCACAGATCTATTAAATTTTGCACAGATCCATGTTGAAATGATGATTGCAACACATATTTTGTTGGGTATTTTTGTTACGCATAACTAAAACCTCGACTAATATAATTAGAACTCAAAATTCATTATATTTCGAAGAAGGTGAAATACAATCAGAACTTGAAATTGACAGTTCACTCCAAAAACTTCTAGCATAAACAAGTGCATTATCATCAGATTATTCCAATAAAATACTTATACTAAGAAGTAAATCTGAAAATGTAACCTCTCATATAGCTCCACATTTCCAATGAAAAATGGCAATAAAGATAATAATAATTATATATAATTAATACATGTAATTACATGATCCTCTCAGGATATAAGAGAGTAATTGATCGATAATATAATGTCTACCTTACTAGCGACCCAAAATAATAATTTGCTGAACTCTTAATAGCGTAGCATATTAACAAGTGTATTCCATAGATTTGTAAAAGGCATCACTTAAGTCCTCACAGATTGTTCCTTGCATGTGGCATCATATCCTAATATGGAATGTACACATTAGCAAATAGAATAAAAACAGAACACATATCAGTAAATAACGGTAAAAAAAAATGCAATTAAATCTTTTCAATTAGTTAAACAACCTGAAAATGCCATTGATGGCTAGGAACAAAGGAAAACACATCTGTTCCAGCATTAGAATACATGGCATTGGCAAAGGGCATTACTTTAGCAATCGGAGATGTAGATGAAGATGGCATTGCATTCATAGCATGAACTTGGTTAATGTGTTGCTCTTCTAAAAAAAATCTGTTTTGGGACAATAATATAATTTGGAATAGAATTTTTACAGATATTCTTCAAAGAGTCTGATGCAACTTCATCACAACCTGTGCTATACAAACCAAACTTGCTTGAAAGTGATCCTTGCTTGGCCTAAAAAGAAAATACCCAAAGAAAAAAAAATTATGCAACTTAACGACATTAACCAAATTATAAGTGAAACAACATCTACTTCAATTGATCTAATGAAAAAGCATGTACTAACCACGACATCATCATCATGACTATTATGCCGTCCTGTCTCAAACCTACTGCCATGCCCTTGGCCTTCAGAGCCATTGTCTCCAGTCGAACATTGCTTCTTAGATTCTACATTATGACATGTTCTTCGGGTGTGACCAGTTTTCCCACAACGGGAGCAGTTCCTTGTCTTCAATCCCTTGAATTTCTTGTTGAGTTTTGGCGCACCCTTGTCTTCACAATCTCAGGGTCCTCAATGTCTTTGACTGGCCTACTCACATTTTCGACCAAGCATAACCTCTTCTCCAAATACTTTATAATGCCATTAACACATCCAATTGTATAGCGATAAGTTGGTGCAGTTTTTGCGGCAAGAAAGTTCATCCAAATTGACCCCGACCACAAGGAACCGTACCGGAGAGCAAACGCGGAGAGAAAACGCTCTCTTCGGGTCTTTTCCATCATCAACTTCTTCATTTAAGTACGCCTTTGCATCTTTTCGCCATCTCTTTAAAACCAAACGTTCAGAAAATTCACAAATATCCTCATGTCTCATGACACAAAATATATGGCTGCATGGTATGCCACTTTGTTCCCAACGGTGACACTCACATTCAATCCTTTCTGAAGTCACATCATGAAGAACATGATAAAGTCTACCTGGTCGTCTAAATTTGCAACACAATGAACAACATTACTGCCCATACCACTTTTGCCAACATGCTTTAGTGCAGCAACTTTTGCTAGTTGATCCTTCACCTCTACAAATACTTCTGTAGTGTAAACCCTTGCTGCAGCCTGCTCAATGGAGTCCAACCCAGTAGTCAGCACTGGCTTACTATACATAGACTTGAATTGAGCAACAAATTCATTGTTACGGTACTCTTTAACCACACGCTCTAGATTTTCCACAAGCTCAAGCAAGGTTTTTCGCGACTTTATAAACCTTTTTAGAAAAGAGTTTATACCTTTACATCAAGATGTTGTTCTAACACCTGCACTAAACTTTCCGCGTAGGTATGCACTGGCCCACATTTTCTTATTGGCATATTTGGTTAAAAGCCAGTGGTCCTCACCAATATCAAATTTTTGAATCATTTCTTCCCAATAAGCTTCAAATTGGGGTACCGTCATATTAGCATACATCGATACCTTAAAAGCATCCAAAAGAGACCGATCCTTGATATGACTATTTGCATTTTTCTCAATGTGTCATGCACAATGCCTATGTGTTGCGCTAGGGAAGACCTCCTTTATTGCTTGTCGCATTTGATCGTCGCCGTCAGTCACTACAACACTTGGTTCCTTGTTCATCATGACATCCAAAAATTCCTTCAGCAACTATGTGTAGGTATCTCGACTTTCACTGGCAAGCACAGGAAACCCAAATATGCAAGTCAAGCGATGATTATTTGATCCAGAGAAAATCACTACAGGTTTATTATATCTATTCTTCTTATAAGTGGAGTCAAAAGCTAACACATCTCCAAAGCATTAGTAGTCATTGATCATAAGTCCATCAGCCCAGAAAAGATTACCCAATTTGTTACCGTTGACTAGTGTATAACGAGTAACAGACATTGGGTCCACATCTGCCTTACCCTGAAGATAACTTATTGCTGCCGCAGCATCTCCGTTCTCTATCTTTGCACGCCTATCTCGATCAATGAAGTTATAAACATCCTTCTTCATGAAATTAAGGTTATCATAGCCACCAGCAAGCTTCGCCAAAACCCCAACAATTTGAGAAGTTTGAAACCCAGGTTCCTTCATGCAAACAATCCGGACTTTGTCAGCCTCAGTCAACTTCCGATAGCTAGAAATTAAATGAACAAATTGTTCTGGGATCATTGGATGGTTGTGCTCCTCTTCTAGTGTCTTAACTCTCCATTTCATGGACAACTTATCCAAATAAACAGAACAATGTGCCTTGCAACCAATTCTTGTCTCTGGCTTATGATTCCTCTTTCTATCAACTAGACGATAGTGTTTTGGATCCCTTGTCCCTTGGCAATTGCAAACATAGTATCTTCTATTCAAATTCACATCCTCATCTCTTGACAAGTCTCTTTTACGGACAACAAAACCCATATCTCTCGCATACTTTATATAAGCTTTATAGGCATGAACCTCCTCGTCAAACTCAGAACTCCATAGCATAGTTGTAGTAACCTTGTCATCATCTTTCTCTATGCTAGATTCAATATTATCAGTGTTCTCAACACCTTGATGAGAATCTTCATCCTCATAGTAAATGCTATCGTCACTGCTGCTACTGGTCCACTCAGGAGCTTGATCACCACTGCTAAATTCATCCATTTTCAAGACTCCAACTTAAAAGGCAGCACCTAAGAAAGAAAGGACACCCAAAAAAATTTTACAAATCACCCAGAAGCACAATTAGGATTCTTTATGTTCATATATAGAAACACATCAAACTAAAATTTTCATACTATTAAAAATAAGAATAAAGAAACATTTTCCTCTCTCAATACATACATGGAATAAACTTGGTGATAGGGTTCTTATTCATTATTTTTTTAATAAAAATTTTGGATTGTTCATGATTGAAAACGTACAAACAATAGAGCAAGAAAAAAATTCTTGAGAAAAAAAAGATTAGAGAAAAAACCCTCAAAATTTCAGAGAAACAATATTCAATATAACAATAGCAACACAATAACGAAACTCTAAAAAAAACACCAAGAACCAAAAAAAGTGAAAAATAAAAAAAATCGGAAAAAATCCCAAATCTTACCTCAGAAACAAATGGAAAGAAGCGTATGGAGGAGGTGTGAGAGGAGGGCCACAATGTCACTGTCCACAACAGCAATGGAGGCACGGTGAGGGCAATCGTAACACGAACAGTGATAGAAGAAGATGCCACACCTCGGTTCGTGGGTCTTCAGAGTTACTTTCAATGGAGGACTGGAGAAAGAGTAATGACTCGTGAATGGAAGAAATGCAGTAACACTGATTATTGTCACCAAACAAAAGAAAGAGGAGCAAATAAAAATTTTGGGTAAACATTGGCTGGGTAATAGAGAGAATGAAAAAAATCAAGTTAACGCCGTTTGTTAACTCTGTAAAAGTTACTATTACCCCTAATAGTTTCATGTCCACTTGTCAATCTTATAATTTACCAAATTTTTTCGACAATATTTCGGCAAAAATTTTTAGGCACCGAAAAAATATTATAGACACTTTAAAGCTGAATATTAATCAATTATTTTTTAACACATAATATTAATTTATGTTATCATTATATTACATATCACTTAACCTAACATATTACATATATGTCATCATCTAACATTTTAACTAATGAAATGATTAATTTAACTTTTGATAATATCTAAAAACTAAAATGATCAATATATTTTTTAGGAGACCAATTTAAGAAGTATGCGATCTTTCAACAATTTGAACATTAACTTTAATTAATATATCAAAAAATATATTAGTCTAAAAATATTTTATTATCAGAAATTCTTGAATTACTATGTTTCTTAATGTTGTGTTCTTTTTTTCAATTATTTTTTTTCTAACGAATCTTCAAAATTTGTTATAAACTACAACATTTTCAGGTTGAGGCAACTTTTAAAAAGTGTTGCCTAAAAGCTGACAAAAGGTTGCTTTTGATCTATGGCAACACTTTTGGACCTAAGGCAACGTTTTTGGGCGGCGTTGCATATGCAGCCGTTGCCTTAGATCAAGGCAACACTTTTTTATTTAAAAAATGTTGCTTTTGAGAGCAACACTTGCAACACTTGGTAAGTGTTGCCTTTGGTTGAAAAACAACAACACTTCAAAGGTGTGTTTGAGACTACACTTTTTCAGTGTTGTCTTTTCTCTTATATTTTGGCCACTACTACAAAATGTTGCCTATTTGTAATAAAATGCAACCCTTTTACGTGTTGTTTATAAGTTTGAATTCGCAATACTTTGAAGTGTTGCCTATTAGTTATGAATATGCAACCTTTTAAAGCATTGCATTTTCTTTTGGATATGCAACCTATACAAGTGTTGCCTTTTCTTTTGGATATGCAACCATACAAGTGTTGTCTAATATTCAAAATATGCAACTAATAGAAGGGTTGCCTTTTTGGTAAAAATAAAAGTTACTTTTGTAATAAAAATACACAAAATTAAAATTTACAATAAAATTTTTTGTTCATACATGTGTAATTATTTTAATTAATAAATAAATTTGTGCACAATAAAAAAAATTATAAAAGAGACAAAATAACTAATAATAAAATTCTAATTAAAATAGATATTAAAAAGTTTAATTAGTATTTTAAATACATGTTTATCAATAATTTTCAACAAAATAATAAAATTCTTGTCTAACAATAATTGTCATAATAAAATAGTAATTAATATTTATCCAAAAAATATCAATTTACTTGCATATTTTATATCCATGCTTGACTTGTCCATATGCTAAATTTGCAAATAATACACAACAAAAAAGTATATTGTTATTCATGTACCCGATATAGATGAGTATATAGTACTAGTGAGAGAGTTATACCCTATCGTTGATGCATTGATGTTATCCCTTTGAAGTGTTAAGCATGATCTGTTTTTTTAGAGGGAGCTGAATCTACTAGGATGGATAATGAAAACAAACAAGCTTTCTTAAACTCTAGTTAAAGTTATCTTGTAATATCTAATATCTAAAATACAAGCACTTGAATGATACAGAAATTATGTCAAATTCATCAGACTTTTCTTTCCTTTTCATTTAATTTCGAATGGCATCAATCAGCACTCTTAGTCCATATGAATGCTACAAATGGCAAAACCATGTGTGGCCAACGTGCAAAGGATAAGACTGGCTTTGTACATTGACAAGTGCAAATTAACCGTTAGTGGGAATGCCTTCAATTTTCAAACACATCAACAAGCTCCATCATGTAAATCTTAGGTATAGCTGTATAGGTGCATACAACACATGCATGTTAAGTGATTATTTCAACAGTAGTTCTAATATCAGATGCTACTTATCTATAAGTCAATCTCTATTTAATTTCTCATAATATATACTTCACTTGACAAGTGTATATATAGTAAATGTAAACAGATTGATATCAAATCTATTCATCTGTGTTAACAGATTGCAAGCTTCTGTCTTTATTTTCTGACTCAATTTCTGTCTAGCTATATAAACACATACTGAAAAGGGTTCAACATAGACTCAGAATACAGTACATAAAAGAAACTAACCAATCCACCTCATAGTTAACTTGTCTTTCTATCAAAGTAAAGACCTCTGTTCATTGCATTTTTTGTTCATTCATTAAACACTAGCTTGCTATGCATGTGTGTGTGAAAAAAACTTACATTGAATTAACAGAATCAGACAACCAGTGGTTGTTGATAGTACATGGTAGAGTAAATGAACCATTTTTGTATGTGCTGATTTTTTAATAATTCAGCTAAATAGTCCTTTAAAGAAATTGGTTAAAATAGTGGAAAACATAAAAAAAAAGAAGCTTACAGTTAGTTAACATTTTTCATTAAAACTTTCTACATTTAAATATTTAATATGTTTAATAAGTGTTCTAATAAGACTTGAAATTTAAAAAATATGCAAAAAACAGCTCTCCCAGAATTAATTAAAACAAAAGCATGCATTAAGTCTCAAAAACCAAAGCATGCATTAAATCTCAAACTATCTGCACAGAAACGAAATTGCAATCCACCAAATCAATTATTTGAACAAAACCGGCTCAGAAGTACAATGGCATGCCTAAACAACCAAGAATCAATGAGCAGGAACATCTAGAAGCTCTGTTGTGCAATGCAACCTTCATCAATCACTAATCAAAGACCACAAGATACCATTTAACCCCAAATGACAAAATATGCAAGAAAAAAACAACTTGAAAAGCAATCCCAGCTAAAAAAGAGAAGAAATGTGAACCACTTGAAACTCAACTCCCAAATTTCTTAAGGAGGGAGGGAGTACCTTTTTCACCAGCATCACTGTCTTTACGCTTGAGAATCTTTCTCACATCTTTCCTTGTTAAAAATTTAAACATTGTCCTTTAGCAGAGAGGGAAGCTGAGTGTGGTGCTTGAAAGTTGCAAGCAAACCCTAGAAAGTTAGACCCCATAGTATTACTGGTTAAATACTTCAGCTAATTTTGCTATATTGCTCAAACAAGAAAACCAAATACAAAAACCTAGATAACCTTTTCCATGATGACGAGAAGCTGGCATCCTTGGAAGAACACAACTTTATATAATAATTCAGATCTGATCATCTATGATGGCTGATCAACAAAGCAACTTGAACTCCTCTTTCTCCTAATAATAGATTCATCTTATTGTTCCTTAGATTCTTTGAAGAGTGGCAACAATTCAAGTGAAGCAGTATTAGTGGTGTTAGTACTATTAGGCCTTTGATCCATTGAGCTTTCAGAAGATGTCAAAGAACTTTAAATTTCAAGTGAATACATGGCTCCTCTGTTCTGTTTCCTCTGCCCACAGCTCCCACTGAACCCTCCTCTTGTTTCTGTCAGTTCCGAAATCGGAGGAGATCCCGGGCTGCCATTGTTGATCATTCCTGCAAGTGTTTCTTGTGCCTTGTGTAGTATTGATTGCAAGTACTTCCCTTGTGCTTCAATCTTAAGCTGCAAATGTCTCTGCACCTGAAAAATCATTATCCATATTGATCTTTAACATATCCTTGTTATGCTTCAATTTTAATTTAGATACCTACCTCAATTTGCTCATAAAGTTTCTTCTACACCTCCATTTGCATTTGGAGAGCCTCAGCAATTTGCATGCTTCTGTTGAACAAAACATTTGATCAATGAAATTTTTTATACCAATTACAAAAGCATTCAACTAGTTTGATCAATTTTCTAACTATTATAATTATTACTCAGTCATCTCATTCTTATTATTATTTTATAGTTTAGAATTTAGACATAAACTAAAAGAACTTAGGCATATAACTTCCAACATCACAATCTTACCTGTTCACTGTGACCTTGTGAAAAGTACACAACTCAGCTTCCAACAGCTGGTAAAGAAACAAGGGGACCAGCACATGCATGCCAAAGTTCTGAATCCAAAACGCGTTTTTCTCTTGTAACCAAAGGCCCTCAAGTAACCATATGAAAGTCCATCAAAATCATTCATATGTTATAAAATCATATGCTTTTCTCCAAGACTATTTCGAAATGACCTTCCCTAGTTAACGGCTATTGCATAACCTAAGCAAACCGACGCATGCCTATGAAAGAACAATAATGTTTTGTTAAGATTTCTTTTTAATAAATGACTTCTAAGACTTTGAGAATTGCACTATCTTTTTTGGCGACAAATACCATCCCCAATTCCCATTAATTCCTCACTATTTCTAAAGTGATGTTATTAAAAGTTAATTTTGTTTCTTGACACCCCAAAAAGAAAAGTAATAAATAAAGTTAATTTTGTTTAGATAGTTTATAGATATATTATTTATTCAAAAACTTGTTTTCACAAACTGTTTTGGAAATGACATTAAGTTTAATTGTAGGTATTAATAGATAAAGTCATTTAGTTGAAGAATACCAAAGTAAATAGATATTGAGAGTTAAGATCTGGAAAATTGTAGGTATTAATAAAGTTTAATTGTGAAAGTAAAAGAATTGACTGAAATAAAGGTAAAGACAAAAAAAGACAACTAAGAGGAAGAGTGCAGAACACAAGAAGCATGTGAAGATGGCTAACTTGACCACCTTCAACCATGGAAGTGGAACCCAACACCCAGGTGGCTTAAACTGAATCCCCGTGCAGTCCCTCTTTTCTCCTGTAACCATATGATTATATACACAAAATTCTCAGCAACCAAAGTCCATCAAGATCTAAAAGAGAATAGCATTTTCACCCCCCTTAACACTGGTACGCAACAATAACTAGCTCCAAAACAGTGGAGAATAGAAAGGGAGATGAACAAGGAAGAATATGCAAACAAGAGTGTATACATAACATACCTTCCGGGGGTGGAGGACAAAAATCAGCTGAAGAAAGCTTATTTTTAGCAAAATTTCAAAACTAGAAAAAACCAAGCCAATCCCACACAGTCAATTACTAAAAACAAAAGCTCTTTAAGTAGACCCATTAAGTAGGAGCAAAATTCTCACAAGAAGAACCTCAGACCACAGAAAAATCCTTTTCTTCTCTCCTTTTCCGCTGCAAAATCTCATTCTTCTTACCTTTATAATTACCTTTACATCCATTAAGCAAGGCTAATAACAATTCATTCTTCCCTAAATTCCTTTTACTACTTGCCAAATAATAATGCAAATTTCTAATTACCTGTATATCACGAAATTTAGCTTCTTCAACAATCAATTTGGATGTTATTTCCGCTACAATGTTTGTACTTCTCCTCATATTTCTTGCTTAACAACTCTGCCTGTAAAATAGCAGCAACTGAGAGTTTATTCTCCAATTTCTTAAACTTAAAATTAAATGACATATTTAAAGACAAAAGGAGCATACCTCACATTTATCTGCAGATGGCCTTACTGTAATCTAATTGAGTTACATGAAATTTCTGAAACATTAAGGAAAAGAAAAAAAAAAGGTCACATTTCTCACTATTTTTGTATAAGTAGCTACTTCTCCCAATTTAGAATACGGAGGAGTGGAGCAGAACTCAACGCGAGAGAACGAAGAACAAGGTGCGAGCAAAAGAATATAGCGGAGCAGAGCAAACCTTGGCGCGAGCAGAAGAACATGGTGGAGCAAAGCAGAACTCGATGCGAGGAGAAGAACACAGCGGAGCAGAAGAACACGGCGGAGTAGAGCAGAACTCGGCAGAGCAGAGAGAAATGCAGAATGCGCACATCAGTGTTGTGAAATTGGGGAAATTGTGTTAGGGTTGGGGTTAGGGATTTAGGTTATTCATGATTTTGATTATGAACGCCGTCCAAGCGTTCGTCTGGGAGAGATCGGAGACCAACGCGCCTCCGCAATCAACCATGAAACTCACGCGCCGCCCGAGCAAGCCTCCATGGAGCTGGCGCATCCACTCGAAAGAACCTTCCAGGACAAACTCGAAGGCTCGATCCCTAACGGCGGTGAAGAAATCACTGAATTCGGTAACAAATGAGGTAAATCGAAGCGAGCCACAACATGAACAAAGCATATGAGATCGAATTTCGCTCCTCAAACCACAATAACAACAGCAGCAGCAAAAAGAGAAAACAACAACAAGGACAACAGAGAAGAAGAAAGAAGAGTATCACGATTTAGTAACAGGAGTGAACCAGGTGATGAATGTATGCTGTGCTGCTTAAAATATTTAGAGGGAAGCGTAAAATTTTAAAAGAAAATATTGAATTATTTTAGGCAACGATTATAATGAGAAGTCTATTAAAAAATTAAAAGCATCCTTCGTAAAGGGTAATATATGAAGACCATAAGCGTTGCTTGATTAATTTACTAAAGTAACGCTTTTTACATGTTTTCTAATTGATCAAAGAGAACGCTTATGACACGTTAGTTAATAAAAAGTTACAATAGCCTTATTCTTTTGCAATAAATTTTAAAAGTTGTTTTTGATTGTTATAGACAACATTTTTTAAGTGTTGTTTATATTATATGTTGCAATAATTCAAAAATGTTGTAATAAAATCTAAATATAATTAAAAAATAAATGAAAAGATTTTAATTTTTTGTCAATAATTTATTTCTTACAAAAATTATTAGAACACTTGTCAACAAATAACTTATATCTATGAAATGTTTAAATAAGTTTGAACCAAATCTGGAAGTACTAGTAGGACATGAAAATAGATGTATTTTTTCAACAAAATGGGGGCATTTTCCACAAAATCAGTATTGACAAAACAACACTTCACACATTTCATATTATAAAAGCATTAATGTCTTTTAAGAAGCCAAAGATTTTTCTCCAGATTAGAACCATGGTTTTGTCTAGTTCATATCTTCGATATGTGTGGCCATTACTTAGGCCATATCCTTCTCTGGAGCTCTGGGCCAGCTCATTAATTAGTAATAAATGTCTATTTCATTCAGGATTAGGTTGAGTGTATATTAATCGTAGGTGAATTTTATGATGTCTATAATTTAGTATTTAATTTTTATTTAATTTATTTGTTGTAGTAATTTTTATATTACTATAAAAATTTTATAATTGTCTTTATATAAAAATATTTTTTTTATTATTAGATAATAAATTGTATGATTTTGATTTTGATGTGATAAAAATATTATTTTTTTAAAGTGTTGCTAAACAAACAAAATACATTTTTAACATTAAAATCTTCATAAAAAAATATTTTTAGCATCTTTGTTTGAGTATGTGCCTAAAATTATTAGTTGAACTAATAAACTCAAACAAAAAAAATTAGCAAAATGACTTATCCATGTAACACTACCATTAGGAATGACTACACTATTATTCGAATTTGTTAGTACCCATCCCTTCTTTATTTGGTTGAGACAGGTAATTATCCTATTCAATGCAGGATATATTTTTTGTGGAATGGAATATTGGGTGAGGTGAGTCGAGGTCGGGTTTAGAAAATATTTATCCCAAAATGTATATAAAACTAAAATTTTAAGCTAACTATTCAAATCAATTTCTGAAATTTTTAAAATCAAACACTTTAGCCTATTAAGTTTTAAAATACATAAAACGAGTTAAGTCTTAAAGTAGTTCCTAAAGTTACACTCGAGTCTCAAAGTAATCCCTGAAATTAATAATTACCCAAATTTATCCTCGAAGTTGCACTGTAGAACTCACAGTAGTCCATGAGGCATTTTCCGTTCATCAAAACCTTAAAACGACGTCGTTTTGAAAAAAGAAAGAAAAAAAAGAAGAAAAAAGAAGCGTAGAAAAACGTCGTCGTTCTATATTAAAAAAAAAAGCAATCCCCTTCTTCAACTTTTCAACTCTGTTCTTCTTCTTCTTCTTCAACTCTGTTCTTTTTCTTCTCTTCAACAGTTCACAAAAATAAAAACCAACAACACAAAATATCACCAAAAGAACTAGCATTAGTCAGAAAAGATCAATCAACTTAAATAGAAAGCATCAATCAACCTAAACAGCAACAAGCACAAACAATAGCAACAATAAAAAAACCAATAATAATTTTAGAATAGAAAACAACTAAAATTAACCATTGTTGTTATATTGAAACAGGATCAGCAGCAACAATCACCTAGACATTAAAGAACAATGATTGAATAACTAAAAAAATTAAAAAAAAAAATCATGACTGAGAGAGAGAGAACTGTGCCAGAGGAGAGAAGAGGGAGGCAGAGAAAAACAGAGCGGAGATGGAGGCTGGCGAGCGGCGCAACGATGACAGAGAAGATTGAGGCTTTGTGCCTCTGCTTCTACTGTGTTTAAGTGTGAGAGACTAGGTTAGAGTGGGATGAATGGTGCGGCACTGAAACGGAGGTAGGCGAGAGGCGGCGATAGCGAGGGTTGACGAGAGCTCTTGTGAATGCGAGAGTATGGTTGGAGAAGGGGAGGGCGTCAGGTTAGGAAGAAGAAGGGGAATGGGAAGGACCTTTGCTACGCTTCTTTTTTATTTTTTTTTCAAAACGACGTCATTTTAAACTTTCGATGAACGAAAAATGCCTCAAGGACTACTATGAGTCTCGGAGTGCAACTTCGAGGATAAATTTGGGTAATTATTAATTTCAAGGATTACTTTGAGGCTCGAGTGCAACTTCAGGGATTACTTTGAGACTTAACTCATACATAAAGCACACTGCAAGAAAAATGTTGAATACCGTTGGATTTAACGTCGGACGTTAGCGGCAGGTTTGCCGTCAGATTTACTAGCAGATTTGACAATAAATTTGTCGGATAAAAAGTTATCGTTGGATTTGATTTTCCGACGGTATATTCGCCAGTAATAATTGAAGAAAAAATAAGAAAAATTGGCTTTGGTGCAAACCTATCAATAATCCACAAACAAACCAATATGGCAATATATATTAAAACTTCTAAAGCAAATAACCATAATATATAGAGATTTTTTAAAAATTTTGGCAGAGTTTCATCTATAATTGGAATGCGCCACAAGCTCTATCCATCAACAGAAAATTTAAATAGCACCAAACGTCAACAATCAATGAATAACAGGGAATAATAAATAAGCAACATCTATAAATCCACTAAACTAGAATCAATAATCAGACACTTTCAACATATAGAATCAATAATCCGTCACTGGAGGCGGCGTCGTCGAGACATTCGGCTGTTGAGCGGATGGAGGCGTTGTCATCGTCGTAGACGCAGGGACGTAGTTGGGGTTAGAGACCATGATGAATGATTGATTCGATGCACCCGCAACCTGTGACGTCACAGGGGTATGTAGTCGAAGTAGAGGGAGAGGATCCAGAATTCCCAAGGGTACCGACAGAAACTCTCCCTCTACCACAACCATGACCCTGATCCGCAACACCACTACCTGTCATCATGTTTGCAAAGAGCATACCAATTAGAAATGTACTAAACATATTCACAACATCATTCAAACTGCTTAATCAAGCTCAGTACCGTAAGTTCAGAACTAAATAAGGAACACAAATCCGCCAATATTCTAATTAAAATTAAAACTACACAAGTTCAGTACCCTAAGTTCAGAATTTTAGAAAATCATAAGTTCAAAACAAGTTCAGTATCCTAAGTTCATAACTAAATAAGGAACAGAAATCAGAACATGTTCTAATTAAGATTGAAACTAAACAAGTTCAGTACCTTAAATTCAAAATTTTAGAAAATCCTAAGTTCAAAACAAGTTCAGCACCTTAAGTTTAAAACTAAATAAGGAACACAAATCCGCCAATATTCTAATTAAAATTAAAACTACACAAGTTCAATATCCTAAATTCAGAATTTTAGAAAATCATAAGCTCAAAACAAGTTCAGTACCCTAATTTCATAACTAAATATGAAATAGAAATAAGAACATGTTTTAATTAAAATTGAAACTAAACAAGCTTAGTACCCTAAGTTCAGAACTAAATAATCAACAATAATCAAAAGTCTCAAAATAGCAAATAAACCTAATAAATTATATCAACAAATCAGAATTCTAAAAAAATCCTAACATCAGAAACATTACCTGAAGAAGAGCACTAGAGGTGAGAAGAAGAAGTAGCGTAAGCGATGACAGCAACAACGGCATTGGTGTGCAACAGAAGCAGCGGCGTTGGCGGCAGCGGTAATAGCGGTAGCAGCTCCTTCAACATCCAATAGCTACAATGGTAACAGCGAACGAGGAGTAGCTCTCAGAGAGGAAGGACTGTCGGGGAGATGAGAGGGGGTAGAGAGAGAGTGGGAGGTGAGAGGGTTAAAGAGAGAGATAAATTCGAACGAGGGGGAAGAGGTTTCACACTTCAATTTTACGACATAATTACCATAAAATAATTTCGACGGTAAACCATTGTGGGTCACCAAAACACAGTATCTCATTAGGAGGGTTTACCGTCGGAAAAATTCGACTGTAATTCTGACCCTAAAGGACGCGCCAATTTCTTTTTGTTTTCCTCCAGTTATTACTAGCGAATTTACTGTCAGAAACATAAATCCACTAGTAATCATTCAACCATTCGAATTCGACGCCTTTACTGCCGGTAAATCCGTCACTACTCTGTGATGCTAAATCTGACAGTACTTAGCATTTTTCTTATAGTGATATCTTAAGTTAATGATTAAATAATATTATTTCTTATGACAGTTTAAATTAATAAATAAAANAAACTGTTTTAAGATTTTTTAAATTCTTTAGAATTGTTTTTGTACTTCACCCGTGGAGACTAATTTGTTCAACTCACATATGTAGACATTTAATGGTCACATATGTAAGTTAACGTTTTATGACAGTAGTCACTATTAGTGGCTAATAGAAAAGGATTATATTGTCTAACAAAATAAATATTGAGACTGTTTTATGTTTCTTGAAAATATGAAGGACTAAAATGTCTGATTTTAAAAATTTTAAATATTGATTTAGGTAATTATTTTTTTAAATTTTATAAAAATATTTTTGGTGATTGTCCATACATTTTTTCAACCTGTTTTAAGTTTTAATGGTGACTAATAGATTCAATCTATACCTACTACTATTATATTTGAACTAATGACTATCGCTGTATAAAAATAATACTCTAACCACTGTGTTAAGTAAATCAATTTTTTTTTACGAAAAATAGATTATAAAAAAAAGAGAATACCCATTTTATTAGATCAATGGATTATAAAAGAAATATTAAATATATTCAATAACAAGGCGATATCAATAAAAAAGAATATGGTCACGAAATATTCATCTCGATAAGAATTTTTAAATATAATATGACTACTAATATTTATTACACTCCACATCAGTCACCTCTTCAAGGCAAATCAACCCTCAAGTGAAAAACAAAAAGATCACGGTCTAGCTAGGTGTAGAAACAGATATCATTAATATAAATTTTATACTAGTAAATCATACAAGAATAACTTTATTATTACAAAGTTCAAATCTGTTTGTAGCCATTAGTAAACAGAATCCTGGTTCCATCTCGTTCATTATTTTCCAACTAGTGTTCATGCTAACATTTTTGAAAAGGAAAAGTTACAAATGATTCACATGAACTTTGTCTTATGTGCAAATTGGATTATATTTCTTTAAATGTACAATTTCACATGTTGAAACTGTCAAACGGTATGTATAAAAAGAACAATTCTTCTAACTGCTTCTTTTGAAAATTACCCGTTCTCTAGTGTTTTATTTATTACAAATCATTTATTAATGGAAATTAAGGATAAACTTTGAGGGAAAAAAACAAAAAGGCCTTTATTTTATAATTTGAGAAAACTTTAAATAATTGAATTTGACATTTCAAAGGTTTGAGAGTCTAAAAATCACACATAAATCAATGTTTATAATAAAAATCATTTGCAATTTTTTCCTTTTCAAAAATGAGTTATTATGGGTAGACCTCAATAACAGACCTCATACCTAAAACTGGAATTATCTTATAGTCACTGAATCCGGCAGAGAAGAACAACTTGGCCCATTCTTTTTCACTTCTCTCCTTTCCGGCAGCCATAACCAACATGAGCAAGTCAAAGAAGAGTTGCGTTTCCACTAATTCAGGATCTTCCTTCTCATCTTCCTGAACTACCATGTCTATAATGATCAATTTCCCTTCTTTGCCTTTGCTCAGAATTGCTTCATTGCTTTTCTTCAATATGTTAATGCATTCTTTATCATTCCAGTCATGCAAAATCCCCTGATTTATTATTCAACGTACCATTCATTAGAATCAATTTGAGGAAACTAAATAAAATTTTCTTTTTATTCATCTTAATCTTTGCATAATAAATTTTCGTCTATATTTTTCTTTTTCTTCATACAAGGTTAAAATTCAAGTTTCTGTATTTAATATTGTTTAATTTAAAATTCTGAATTTAAAATTTAATATAAAAATATCTTTTGTTGGCCAAGTGTTAGTCGAAATTTTATTAGTCATGTAATATTTTTATATGAGAAGTGCTAGGGGCTAGCACTTTTGTTAAATTATAGCCATCACTTAACCATCAAAAGGAAATTGAATGATTCTACACCATTAGATACAATCTCACCCCATTAAAAATATCATTGATGGCTAATTAATGGCTAAAAACCATAAAATCAGTTGGTCCTCTAGACTTTATCCTATTTGTATATTATTGGTGGTGAGGAAAAAAGATTCTTTTTTTCTTGTAATATAAATACGATTATGTAACCTACATTATTTATATAGAGCTCATAAAATAAAGAGCAACATGCATTTAATATAGTTTTTTTACCTTCATCAAAACAGCATCCGCAGGAGGAATGGCCTCAAACATGTTCCCTCCAACATATTTAAGGTTGTCACTTCCTTCCAAGTCAGCAACAACATGTGGCTGATCAAGCACAGTGCACTCCAACTGTGGGAATGATTTGGCAATGGCCTTTGCAAGAGTTCCATTGCCTCCACCAACATCAACCAATGATTCCAATCCCTCAAACACACCTTTGCACTTCTCAATCACCATTTCGCTAATGAATCTAGCATCACTTGCCATGGCATCATTGATCAAATGATTGAGCCTAGGTTCACGGCCACCATACTCCCATACCATTATCCCATGCTCTGTTTCAAACGGCGTAGGATCTTCATTTTTGTACCATGTTGACAACTTGTTCCATGGATTTGTCAAAATTGGATCAAGCGAGTTAACAAAGAAAGTCCTTATACTTAAGGGGTGTTCCTTAAGTAACAACATAGACGAATCAGTTAGAACATACCCAATTTCGATCTCATTATTGTTATCGGCCACATTTGTCGTTGCGAAGAAGTCGGAATGTGTCAAGATTCTTATCAAGCGATGGATGAAGGTGGTTTTTGAAGGGTGAATTTGCAATGAAGCAATGAGTTGTGAGAGTGACATGGGTTTTCCATGTTTGTGTATGGTTTCAAATATGTCTAAGTCAACGGCACATTTAAGGGAAACAGTGTTCACAAAACTATACATATGATTCCATATGTGGCATTGAGCTTT
Source organism: Arachis ipaensis (assembly GCF_000816755.2). Taxonomy (NCBI): domain Eukaryota; kingdom Viridiplantae; phylum Streptophyta; class Magnoliopsida; order Fabales; family Fabaceae; genus Arachis; species Arachis ipaensis. The sequence continues at coordinate 20,997,986 of NC_029791.2, read as the reverse complement.
AAGCATATTGTTAGCTTGCTCTCCACTTTGGAATCCCCAACTCTTTTGGCTTTCAGCTATGTTATCTTGTGGTATGGAATATGGATACACTCTAGTTACATTAAGGGTCCTTTATTTATAAGCATTCCAAATTATGATAATTCCACCACTACAACTACAGCATTATTTGGTTGGTGAAAACCATACGTATTAGTTTGAACCTGAAAGCATATAATTATTAGATTAATGTAGAAATTTTTGAATAAGTGGAAGAGTAGAGTTTGGACTTATTGACGGGTTAGATATATAATGAAGAATAGAAGCAATTAGTATTTTTTATAGTACCTACTTGACTATCTGCTTTTAAAGATACAAAGTTCAATTTGAGTTCCAAAAATGCATGTTATGAAACTATTTATATGTTAATTGTATTGCAAATATAAAAAAAAATTAACAAAAGCTTTCGCTCAGTACATTTTACAAAGTGGCTTTCACTTAAGGAAAGAACCTGTACTTATCATATCCGTTGCTTTTTAATCCTTCATGCTTATTGTATATAATAAAGGAAAAGTATAGATAGACAATGAAAATATTAAACAATGTGAACAATAGATATATTGGATGTTTAATTTACTAGGTGTGCGGATGGTTATTCTAATATTAAGATTTAGGTGAGTAATTTGAAGATGTAGTGTATTTTACTTAAATTGAGCCCATTTTAAGGCCCGTTATTCATGTTGTTCAAAAAAATCATTGGTTACCTGGCATAACCCTATAATAAAATGTACTCATCAACAAAAGCATTTCTAACTTTAACTATTTTAATTTGTATAAAAAATTAATGACAATACTTTATCAATATCTTCTATAAACAGATATACATGATAGATTATGATGGATTATTGTAATATAACAGTAACAACACCACTCCAAATTAAAACTAACAACACAATCAAATATATGAAGAATTAATTAAAGAGTAGATAGAGAATAAGAAAATGTATATAACAGCAAAAAAAAAAAATATAAACAACAATTCTCCCCATTCAAGTTAGGGAAAAAACTCTACTCAATTATCAAATCAATTACTATCTCTCACTTACTCTACTCCTCTTTATTCATACCTCTCATTTTATTACGTAACTAATTATGACAATTATTTTTCTGTTGCGCACTCTTCTCATACATGGTAGTCCCTTATTTATGTTGGAGCTTTTTTCACTCTTTTGTTTTAGATCTCATTTTGATTACTTGGCCCAATCCCTTCCTCAATCTTGGGTTCTTGGTTTGGGCCTCTATGAGATGGGCCATTAATCGTATCAACCACTCTCCTGTCAATAACGACATTGTTCTCAAGGTCTACTTCTAGATATAACTTGATTAACTCTGACCAACTGATCTAAGTGGATTGCTCCCACGGTGCACCTTGCCATTCCACCAAAACTTGTATTCTATATGGCTCTTCTTCCTATGGCAGTACTCAACTATCAATAATTGCTGTTGGATTGGGGTCAAAAGGGAGAGTCATAGGCAGATTGTTTGCTCCAACAGTGGCTGTAGAGTCACCCTTATATTTCTTCAACATTGAAATGTGGAACACCAAATAAATAGCACTTTCAATCGGAAGTTCCAACTTATAAGCGACTTTCGCTATCCGTTGAAAGATCTTGAAGGGCCCATAATACCTCTTTCTTAATTTCAAATTGCCTTGCATCACCACTGAGCCTTGCGGTAAGGTTTCAATTTTAGCAAAATCCAATCACCAACCGTAAATGACTTTTCACGCCTCTGCTGGTTAGATCGTTTCTTCATACGTTCTTGAGCCCTTTTCAGTTGGTAGTGTAGCTCTAGATCCAGAGCTTCTTTTACCCAAAGCATGTCATCTACATCCTGCACTAGGGAAGAGCAACTGACATACTCTGAAATATTAAGGATGACAAACCCATATCATACCTCATAAGGTGATATTTTAATGGTAGAATAAAATGAAGTATTATGATAGTATTCAGCCCACATGAGATAAGACGACCACTTCTCTACATGAGTATGAGTGAAGACACATATCCACTGTCTAAGGCTCGATTAATGACTTCAATTTGCCCATTCCGTTTCGAAGGTGATAAGATGTGCTATACAATAATTTAGTACCACGGCTTTCAAATAACAGCTTCTAGAATTGACTGAGGAAGAGGGGATCACGATCAAACACAATTTAAGCGGGAAAGCCATGGTACCTAACTACATTGTTGAGGAACTTTTGTGCTACCACCTTGGCTGTAAACCCATTTTTCAGCAGAGCAACTCGAGCAATCTTACTGAAGCAATTTACCATTACCATAATAACTGTAAAGCCACCAGATTTCGGTAGCTCAGTGATAAAATTCATACTAATTCCCTCCCAAGCTTATTTGGAACCAGCAGTGGCTGTAATAGACCTTAAGGACGTGCTGGAAAATATTTTGTGCTCTGGCACTCATCGAAATGGTCAATAAATCTGATGATATCCTTGTGCATACTTGGCCAAAAAATGTCTTGCTCAAACCTTTATAACTCTAAAACACCTCCATGGCCTACTGTGATGACTGAATGGAATTGGTGTAGTAAAATCTCTCTCAAATCAGCAAAATTGGACACCCAAATTTTATCCCGATATATAATAGCAACCCATCTTTGAAACTATAATCAGAAGTAAACTCTCCAATTTGGGCTTTGTCTCTGAATTGTTGCATTTCTACTGCTTCTTGAATAGCTTCCAATAGGGTAGGAATGAAAGCAAATTTAACTGTGGTGAAGGCTTGGAATTGAGTTATTGTGATCTCTTTTCTTGCCGTGACAGCTCATCGGCAACTTGATTGAATTTTTCCAAGCAAAATTCAATCTTGAATTCATGCCCAACAAGCTTAGAGAGGTAATGTTGTTGTTCTGAGGTTAAGATCACTTGCGTTTGTAGTTCCTTGAGCCCTTGCTGATCTGAACTGATCACAAATTGCCTTCCCAACAAGTAATGACACCACTTCACCCTTGCTTGCATCACTGCATACTACTTCTACACATATGCCGAAGCTTGTGCCAACCTTGCTCATAGTTTCTTGCTAAAAAATGCAATCGGGTGGCTTTCCTATGATAGAACTGCTCTGACCCTTGTGCTCGACACATCTGTCTCTACTGTAACACCCTACCACACTAAGCTTTACGCTTAAGTCATAAAATGAAGGTGGTGTGGTATTACGACATCTAAAATAAAATGAGTACATATAATAGCAGAAGAATTATAATATGGTAGGAGCCTTAAAGAATAGCGGGAAATAAAAATCGCGAAATAAAAGCGCAACGCTCAAGGAACGAGTTAACTTGCGTGTAAAGAAAAAACCATAACTACTAAACATAAGATAACAGAAGTAGGAATAGAGTGCCAAGGATACAAAATAACAAGCTCCTAACTTAGCCTATGAAGTCAAGTCTGGTCGGAGAATATTTACACATATATACATACATATCCAAAATCCAAAATTACATATACACAATCCTGCCTCTCCATAAACCTCTAAGAGGATAAAAAAGAATAAGTTATATGGAGAGAAAGCTACGTACATATATATATATACATCATAGCATAACAAAATAACCCAGTAACCATTCCGCTTCAAGAGTTCAGACGTCTAACGAGATGCCTCTCGACCTGCATCTGAAAAATAACAACATAGTATGAAATGAGAACCAGAGGTTCTCGGTATGGTAAATGTGCCACACACATAATATATAAGTTCCTGGGAATGCCAGAGGCAATCCTAGAACGCCGACACTCAAATTATAGAGCTTAAAGTATTAAACAGAAGCCATAAGAGGCGGTTTTCTAAGAATATTTAAACCTAACTTAACTTAACCTTAAAATCTAAGTCCCACATTACCATTCCTCCATACCTCCAACTCCACCATGCATTTCCACAGACAAATAAACAGATAAAGGCAAGCACAAGAAGGTTACAATTACTGCAGGTAAGAAATACACATTTAACATGGCAAGTACATATAGGCACACCCAATTAAAGCACAAGCAAGTAATTCAAGTATTATGCATATGATGCATGCCTGTCCTATGGTTGATGAGGCTCATCTGTCGGTTATCCAGCCAACCCGACAAGTCTGAATTGTACTTAGACTGTCCCCCGACGTGCATCCCCAAGAGTCTATGCATAGCTTTATCTCAAATAATCAATATTGCTCAACGGGGGTAACATTCCTAGGAATTTATATAGTGCCCGGTCACACTTATGTCGTAGGGTCAACAGAGTGTCGAGTTTTCCAACCTGGTACACATGGTGGCAAGCCACAACACTTTATCCAGGGAATCTCGTATCTCAGATTATTCAAATTCATAAGCCATATAAATAATTCAATTATAATTCATCAACATCCACATCATTCTCAATCGCATCTCATTCATCATCATAAATCAATCATATTCAATCCTTATCCTTCATTATCACACCTCCGATTCCGTCCATCAATAGTTCCAATTCAAAACATAATTCCTTCTTTTCTAAATGAATCAAACTTAAAACATGCTCATTTTCTTAATAACTCAAAATCAAACATTATAACTTTTGAATCTAAATCTTTTTAAATAATCATATAAACAAAATCTCTAATTTTTATAAAATTTTGACAGCATCTCCTCTAAACTCAGACTTTGCCACCCTTTTCGAGTCCAAACCTGCATTCTTTTCAATTCAACACACCCTTCCTCATCATCATAACAATCATCATAATGAATCTACCTCAGATCAACAGTTAAACTCATACAATATTCAAATCCAAAAACCAAAATTCAACTAAGAATCATAGTTCACAAATCCTAGGCTTTTAACACAAAATACCTCATTATCACAACAACCTCCACAATAGTTATACCTCAAATCAATAATTCACCAAATCACCAGTTAATCAACAAGCACCGAACCAACCATGTTCATCAACAGGATACTAAGTATTAAATATACACATGCAATCCAACTTATCCTATAGTCATCTAGCCTAAGTTTTCACAGAATATTATATATTAAATGCAAGAAACCTAAACCATACCTTAGCCGATTCCCAAGTATTATTCCAAGACAATTTTTCTAAAAGAACACGGCCCTCAAAACCTCAACTAATCCGCTTCCTCCAAGTTCCAGTATTCACAATTTCAAGCTCCAATTATTTATTCACAACCTAATACACATTCATAACACATATATATTCAATTTAATACTCAAAGCTCAAATTTAATGAAAATAAAATAGAATTATCATATCCTCACCTTACCCAGGCTTCACATAAGCAAGAGTGAATGTTTTCCTCAAGCTAATTGGATCCTAAAATATCAGAAATCAAAGAAATTCAACCTCCCTTCTCAAAATTAAAAAATTGGGGGAAATGAAGGCTGAGTGTGAAATAAGGAGTTATCTATAAAATTGTTCCAGTAGAAACGTAGAGCTCGACGCGGTGAACGTGTGGCCGCAAACGGTGCAGCGATTGGAGCTCAAACGGAGAAGTTACGGGAGTTGGAAGTTAACGTAAGGGTTTTGGGAGCTTTCTCTCTTCCCTGGAAGCATTTCACGCTACTGCAGGTGAAATGAAGAAGAAAGGGGCTTTTGGGCTCTTTTAATGTGTTAGTCCATTGGACCGACAGCCCGGTTCGGGTCCGGTTCAACCGGTTCAGCCCATTCGGTCTAATTTTGGACCATTTTCTTCGAAATTAGTGTCAAAATTCTCGTTTCGATGAGTTCTATCCTAATTGAATATAATATTTGTGTTTCTAATCTTCCTTATTAAAAACTAATTTATCGACTAATTATCTACTAATTTAACCGGTGTTTACATCCTACCCACCTAATAAAGAATATTGCCCTCAAAATTCAAATCTAGTTACCTGAAAAGAGATGTGGATAGTCCTTTCACATATCTAATTTGAGCTCCCAGGTATGTTCCTCGATACAAGCTCGACTCCAAGCTACTTTTACCAATGATACTTCCTTCCCGCGTAATCGTTTAATACTGATGTCATCAATTCTCACCGAAATTACTGGGAGTGTTAGATCTTCTCTTACTTGAATTGGTTCCGGTTCTAGAACATGACTTGCGTCAGGAGTATACTTCTGAAGCTGCGATACATGAAACACATCGTGCAAATTCGAAAGATACGGCGGTAAGACAATTCTATAAGCCACTGCCCCAATTCTCTTCAGGATCTCAAACGGTCCAATATAACGGGGATTTAGTTTCTTAGTCTTAATAGCTCTTCCCACTCCAGTGGTTGGTGTAACTTTCAGAAAAACATGCTCCCCTTCCTAAAATTCCAAAGGCGTTTGCCTCTGATCAGCATAACTTTTTTGGCGGCTCTGGGCTATAAGCATTCGACTACGAATCTTCTTTATCTGTTCAGTAGTTTCAGCTATCATCTCAGGTCCTAATAAACTCCTTTCTCTAGTTTCATACCAACACAACAAAGATTGACATTTTCTGCCATACAGAGCCTCATATGGATCCATTCCGATGCTCGCATGATAGCTATTATTATAAGCAAACTCTACTAATGGCATATACCGATCCCAGCTTGCCGGCTGGTCCAAAACATAAGCCCTTAGCATATCCTCCAAGGTTTGAATAGTTCTTTCTGACTGACCATCTGTCTGAGGGTGATACGCAGTACTCAAGCTTAACTGAGTTCCAAATGCACACTGAAAAGCTCCCCAAAATCTTGATGTAAAGCGTGGATCCCTGTCAGATATAATGGTAGAAGGCATGCCATGCAACCTGACAATCTCTTTAATTTACATTCGAGCTAATTCTTCCATTGTACAACTTATTCGAATAGGAAAAAAGTGAGCTGATTTTGTCAGTCGATCCACAACTACCCAAATAGCGTCACAACTAGATCGGGTTCTAGGCAAACCTATCACAAAATCCATTGCAATACTCTCCCATTTTCATTGTGGAATCTCCAAAGACTGAAGGGTCCCTGATGGTCTCTGATGCTCAATCTTAACTTTTTGACACGTTAAACATTTAGATACATGTAATGCCATATCATTCTTCATACCTGGCCACCAGAACATCGCTTTCAGATCTTGATACATTTTAGTACTCCCCAGGTGAATTGAGAATCTACTCTTATGATCTTCCTTCAGAATACTCTGTCCCAGGTCTCCGATATCTGGTACAATAATCTAGTTCTTGAACCTCCACAAACCATCCTGTCCTTTCGACACTCTCCACTGTTTTCCCTGTTCAACTACTGGTAATACCTTATGTAATGCTTCACTGTCTCAATGAGCCTTCAGAAGTTCTGATTTAAATTCACTTGAAATCTGCAACTGACTCAAACAAAAAATTCCAGATTCTTCTCTAATTCCCAAATTCAAACCTTGAAATGCCCTTAGTAATTCTTCTTCCCGTAGCATCATCCAAGCTGCATATAAAGATTTATGACTCAAGGCGTCTGCCACAACGTTCGCTTTTCCTGGATGATAATTCAATTCGAAATGATAATCTTTCAGAAGCTCTATCCATCTCCTCTGACGCATATTCAACTCTCTCTGCTCAAAAAGATACTTCAAACTCTTATGGTCTGAGAAAATATGAAACTTAACGCTATAGAGGTAGTGCCTCCAAATCTTTAAAGCAAACACAACAGCAGCAAGTTCCAAATCATGTGTCGGATAGTTCATTTCATGCGGTCTTAATTGCCGTGAGGCGTATGCTACAACATTCTGGTGCTGCATCAGAATGCACCCCAACCCTTTCAGAGATGCATCACAATACACTTCAAACAGTTCACTTGGTTCAGGTAATACCAATACAGGTGCAGTAGTCAACCTGTGCTTCAATGCTTGGAAACTCTTCACATTCCGGAGTCCAGAGAAAAGGCGTATCCTTCCTAGTCAATTTAGTTAAAGGTAAGGCGAGCTGTGAAAATTCCTTAATGAATCTGCGATAATACCCCGCCAAACCTAGAAAACTCCTGATCTCTGTCACTGAAGTTGGTCGCTCCCAATTCATCACTGCTTCTACCTTAGCAGGATCCACAGCTATTCCCTACTTACTCACCACGTCGCCGAGAAATTTCACCTCACTCTTCCAAAACTCACATTTAGATAACTTAGCATATAACTTACTGTCTCTCAAAATTTGCAACACAGTTTGCAAGTGATCAGCATGCTCTTCTTCAGTCTTAGAGTAAACAAGAATGTCATCAATGAAGACAATAACAAATTTGTCCAGATACGGTCGGAAAATCATGTTCATATAATCCATAAATACTGCTGGGGCATTAGTTAACCTAAAAGACATCACTGTATACTCATAATGACCATAACGCGTCCTGAAAGCAGTTTTCAGAATATCCTCGTCTTTAACCCTTATCTAATGATACCCGGATCGCGGGTCAATCTTAGAAAACACACCGGCACCCTATAACTGATCCATTAGATCATCGATTCTAAGCAACGGATATTTGTTCTTCACGGTGATCTTATTCAATTGCCGATAATCGACACACAAACTCATACTCCTGTCCTTTTTCTTTACCAGTAACACTGGCGCTCCCCACGGAGAAACACTTGGTCGGATAAAATGCTTACCCAACAGATCTTCCAGCTGAGCTTTCAGTTCAGTCATTTCTAAAGGTGACATCCTGTAAGGAGTAATCGAAATCGGACCGGCTCCAGGCACCAACTCAATTGCGAATTCAACTTCCCGGTTACGTGGAAATTCATTAATATCATCCGGAAATACATTTGGAAATTCACATACAACTGGAATCTGCTCTAAACTCTGATCATCACCTGATACTCCCGCAGTTAATAACATAATACCCTGACATTCAGTTCCAGAATAGTTTACTATCATAGAATTCAAATAGTAACTATTCACCACAACCGGTGCTTCTGACCCTTCCGGCATAAACTGTACTGATTTCTCAGAACAATCAAGCAAAACATGATTCTTAGATGACCAACCTCCTGGTTATCACAGCGCCATCTAACTGCAGGATACGTCATGTTCCCTGTCACCAATACTGAGCTTCACCTTGCAACTGATAAGTTCCAAACTCAACCCATTGCTCTTCAGGAACCTGTTGTGCCTGTAACACCCTTTCCATAACCTGAATCCAATTATCTTCATCAGTGGGATTTGAGGTTCCCCTGAAGGTCGGAGGGTGAACTTTCAGAAATGTAGCAAGCGTCATAGGACCGTCCTCATCATTATTGTTCCCATGATTACCCTGGTTTATCTGATTACCCAATACCTCGGCTGTCGCCTGCATAGCTGCAGCCATATTTCCAGGGGCAGCCATAAAGTCTACTGGATCAGTCCCTATGAGGGCAGGAGTAAAGGTGCCTGTCCTACCTCTGCCTCGCTCGCGACCACGTTCGCGAGTCGACATCTGGTCCCTATACACACCAAACAAGTGATATTAAGTTGATCAGTCTCAATATCGCAGGTCTAATGCTTTAAGTTCCAAATGCATGCTCACAAATGTTTATGCCATATATATAGTTAGATATCCTAATAGCACAAAGACACATATACAGAGAATGTACAGAAGCACAATCAGTCCGTCTTTCAGGCTTTATAGGAACGAACTACTCTGATACCATAATGTAACACCCTACCACACTAAGCTTTACGCTTACGTTGTAAAACGAAGGTGGTGTGGTATTACGACCTCTAAAATAAAATGAGTACATATAATAGCAGAAGAATTATAATATGCTAGGAGCCTTGAAGAATAGGGGAAATAAAAATCGCGAAATAAAAGCGCAACGCTCAAGGAACGAGTTAACTTGCGTGCTAAGAAAAAAAAATCATAATTACCAAACATAAGATAACAGAAGTAGGAATAGAGTGCCAAGGATACAAAATAACAAGCTCCTAACTCAGCCTGCGAAGTCAAGTCTGGTCGGAGAATATTTACACATATATACATACATATCCAAAATCCAAAAGTACATATACACAATCCTGCCTCTCCATAAACCTCTAAGAGGATCAAAAAGAATAAGTTAGGAGAGAAAGCTAAGTACATATATATATATATACATCATAGCATAACAAAATAACCCAGTAACCACTCCGCTTCAAGAGTCCAGACGCCTAACGAGATGCCTCTGGACCTGCATCTGAAAAATAACAACATAGTATGGAATGAGAACCAGAGGTTCTCAGTATGGTAAAGGTGCCACACACATAATATATAAGGTCCTGGAAATGCCAGAGGCAATCCTAGAACGCCGACACTCAAATTATAGAGCTTAAAGTATTAAACAGAAGCCATAAGAGGCGGTTTTCTAAGAATATTTAAACCTAACTTAACTTAACCTTAAAATCTAAGTCCCACACTGCCATTTCTCCATACCTCCAACTCCACCATGCATTTTCACAGACAAATAAACAGATAAAGGCAAGCACAAGAAGGTTACAATTACTACAGGTAACAAATATACATTTAACATGGCAAGTACATATAGGCACACCCAATTAAAGCACAAGCAAGTAATTCAAGTATTATGCATATGATGCATGCCTGTCCTATGGCTGATGAGGCTCATCTGTCGGTTATCCAGCCAACCCGACAAGTCTGAATTGTACTTAGACTGTCCCTCGACGTGCATCCCCAAGAGTCTATACATAGCTTTATCTCAAATAATCAATATTGCTCAATGGGGGTAACATTCCCGGGAATTTATATAGTTCCCGGTCACACTTACGTTGTAGGGTCAACAGAGTGTCGAGTTTTCTAACCTGGTACACGTGGTGGCAAGCCACAGCACTTTATCCAGGGAATCTCGTATCTCAGATTATTCAAATTCATAATCCATATAAATAATTCAATTATAATTCATCAACATCCACATCATTCTCAATCGCATCTCATTCATCATCATACATCAATCATATTCAATCCTTATCCTTCATTATCACACCTCCCATTCCGTCCATCAATAGTTCCAATTCAAAACATAATTCCTTCTTTTCTAAATGAATCGAACTTAAAACATGCTCATTTTCTTAATAACTCAAAATCAAACCTTATAACCTTATAACCTTTGAATCTAAATCTTTTTAAATAATCATATAAACAAAATCTCTAATTTTTATAAAATTTTAGCAGCATCTCCTCTAAAACTCGGACTTTGCCACCCTTTTCGGGTCCAAACCTGCATTCTTTTCAATTCAACATACCCTTCCTCATCATCATAACAATCACCACAATAATTCTACCTCAGATCAACAATTAAACTCATACAATATTCAAATCCAACAACCAAAATTCTACTAAGAATCATAGTTCACAAATCCTAGGCTTTTAACACAAAATACCTCATTATCACACCAACCTCCAGAATAGTTATACCTCAAATCAATAATTTACCAAATCACCAGTTAATCAACAAGCACCAAACCAACCATATTTAACAACAGGATACTAAGTATTAAATATACACATGCAATTCAACTTATCCTATGGTCATCTAGCCTAAGTTTTCACAGAATATTATATATTAAATTCAAGAAACCTAAACCATACCTTAGCTGATTCCCAAATATTATTCCAAGACAATTTTTCTAAAAGAACACAGCCCTCAAAACCTCAACTAATCTGCTTCCTCCAAGTTCCAGTTTTCACAATTTCAAGCTCCAATTATTTATTCATAGCCTAATACACATTCATAACACATATATGTTCAATTTAATACTCAAAGCTCAAATTCAATGAAAATAAAATAGAATTATCATATCCTCACCTTACCCAAGCTTCACATAAGCAAGACTGAACATTTTTCTCAAGCTAATTGGATCCTAAAACATCAGAAATCAAAGAAATTCAACCTCCCTTCTCAAAATTCAAAAATTGGGGGAAATGAAGGTTGAGTGTGAAATAACGAGTTACCTATGAAATTGTTCCGGTAGAAACGTAGAGCTCAATGCGGTGAACACGTAACAGCAAACGGTGCGGCAATTGGAGCTCGGACGGAGAAGTTACGGGAGTTGGAAGTTAACATAAGGGTTTCGGGAGCTTTCTCTCTTCCCTGGAAGCATTTCACGCTACTGCAGGTGAAATGAAGAAGAAAGGGGCTTTCGAGCTCTTTTAATGTGTTGGTCCGGTTGGAGCGACAGCCCGATTCGGGTCCGGTTCAATTGGTTTGACCCGTTCGGTCTAATTTTGGACCGTTTTCTTCGAAATTAGTGTCAAAATTCTCGTTTCGATGAGCTTGATGAGCGGATAATTTATACGCTTTTTGGCATTATTTTTAGTATATTTTTAGTAGAATCTAGTTACTTTTAGGGATGTTTTTAATAGATTTTATGTTAAATTCACATTTATTACTTGGACGACCCAGTGCACTTGCTGGTTAGTTGTATCGAAGTTGTGACAAATTATGAGTGTGTAATCATGATTACGCGCACCAAGTTGCTCACATTACCAGGATTTGTTCGAGCCTGGAGATCACAATTTCATGCACCAAGTTTTTGGCGCCGTTGCCGGGGATTGTTCGAGTATGGACAACTGACGGTTCATCTTGTTGCTCAGATTAGGTAACTTTCTTTTCGTTTTCTTTTCAAAAATTTTTCAAAAATATTTCAAAAATTTCTCCCTTGTTTTCGAAAAATTTTAAAATAAAAATGTTTTCGATCTTGATGATTTTTTGTTTTGTGTCTTTTCATGTTTATCATATGCATTCTTGAATTCTTAGTGTCTAAGCATTAAAGAATTCTAAGTTTGGTGTCTTGCATGTTTTCTTTGCATTAAAAAAAATTTTTTTTTTCAAAAATATGTTCTTGGTGTTCATCTTGACATTCATAGTGTTCTTGGTGTTCATCTTGACATTCATATCATTCATGCATGCATTCATTGTTTTGATCTAAAAATTTCATGCATTGCATCTTTTTAGTGTTTTTCTCTTGCATCATAAAAATTCAAAAATAAAAAAAATATATATATCTTTCCCTTTTTCTCTCATCAAATTCGAAAATTTGGATTGACTTTTTCAAAAAAATTTTAAAATCAAATTGTTTCTCATGAGTCAAATCAAATTTTCAATTTGAAAATCTTATCTTTTTCAAAATCTTTTTCAAAAATCAAATCTTTTTCAAAAGAATGAAGAAGGGAGTTCTTGAAGTTGATACTCTGAATGCCATATTGGCTCAGAATAAAATATTGACTCAGCAAGTCAATATGATTTCTCAGAGTCTGAATGGAATGCAAGCTGCATCCAACAGTACTCAAGAGGCTTCTCCTGAAGAAGAAGCTTATGATCCTGAGAACCCTGCAATAGCAGAGGTAAACTACTTAGGTGAACCTTATGGAAACACCTATAACTCATCCAAATTTCTCATGGAAGGATCAAAAGCCTCAACAAGGCTTTAACAATGGTGGAAGAAACAGGTTTAACAATAGCAAGCCTTTTCCATCATCAACTCAGCAACAGACAGAGAACTCTAAACAAAATGCTTCTAATTTAGCAAATCTAGTCTCTGATCTATCTAAAGCCACTATAAGTTTCATGAATGAAACAAGGTCTTCCATTAGAAATCTGGAAGCACAAGTGGGCCAGGGTATCTCTATCCCTATTTTATTAATTAATATTCGAAAACACCATTATCACTTTATATCTGCCTGACTGAGATTTACAAAGTGACCATAGCTTGCTTCATACCAACAATCTCCGTGGGATTCGACCCTTACTCACGTAAGGTATTACTTGGACGACCCAGTGCACTTGCTGGTTAGTTGTATCGAAGTTGTGACAATTATGAATTAAGATCAGAGCACCAAGCTCTGGAGCCATTACCAGGATTTGTTCGAGCCTGGAGATCACAATTTCGTGCACCAGAGCTCTATCCTAATTTGATATAATATTCGTATTTCTAATCTTCCTTATTAAAAACTAATTTAATGAATAATTATCTACTAATTTAACCGAGGTTTACATCTACTACAAAAGGTTTCAAGAAATTTGGCAAGGCAAGAATGAGAGTCTGAGTCATCAGATTCTTCAAATGGTGGAAGGCTTGATCTACTGCTGCTGTCCATTGAAACACATTATTCTTCCTAAGTATCTTAGTTAGAGGAAAAGCAAGTTGAGCATGATTCGCGACGAAGTTTCGGTAATAAACTGTGAGACCTCAGAATCCTCTTAATTGTTTGACTGGTTTAGGTGTTGACCAAGCCATAATTGCTTCAATCTTTGCCAGGTCAACCTTTACTCCCTCACCCAAGATAACATGGCCTATGTATTTGACTTGTTGTCTCAGAAAAGAGCATTTGGAACACTTTGCAAAGAACCTTTCTTAGTACTTGTAGAGTCTGGGTTAAGTGTACGAGTTGCTCCTCCTTAGTACGGCTATATACCAATGTGTCATTGAAAAACACAACAACAAAATTTCTTAAGAAACGAAGGAAAATTCTATTCATCTTTTCTTGAAAAGTGGATAGTGCATTGGTGAGGCCGAAGGGAATTACCCTAAATTCATAGTGACCTATGTGACTTCTAAATGTTGTCTTGCCAATATCCTTCTCCCTCACACAAATCTGGTGATATCCACTACACAAGTCAATCTTTGAAAAATACATAACACCATGTAATTCATCGAAAATTTTTTCAATAGTAGGAATTAGAAATTATCTTTGATAGTGATGAGGTTGAGAGCTCTGTTGTCTACGTAAAATCTTCCCCTATCATCTTTCTTTTTTACTAAGAATACAGGACTAGAGAAAGAACTATGGATGTCTCTTATTATGCCAGTTTCCAATATTTCAGCAACCAGTCTCTCCATCTCCTCCTTTTGGAAATGGTGGTATTTATATGGTCGGAAGCTAATAAAGGTTGCACCCGGGGTCAAATGAATTTGACGGTCCAGCTCACGATATGGTGGAAATTGCCTTGGCTCCTCAAAGATGTCACCAAATTCTTGCAGCACTTCAGAGACTTTTCCTTCCTCTGTCTTTTCACCTTTATCATCTCCAAACTTCATAGCCTCTAAATGGAATAAGGAGGCTATTGCCTTAATTTCTTAAAGTTTCTTGAGCTCTCAAAAATTCAGTCCTGCCTCTCTTAATAGTCTTTTCCCTTAAAAAAGTCTCCGACTTCTCATTATCCTTAAATTTCATGAAAAGTTTGAGATAATTAATGCTGATGGTTCCCAGCTTCATCTAGTGGACACCCAACACTACATCAGCACCCTTTAAATCAAGGACATCGGTATCAATAGAGAATGTGTACCCTTTCATAACTAGGACAAAGTCTTCACATTTAGCCCCATAGTGAATGGAATCACCATTGCCAACCATGACTTGAAGAGCATGAGTTGGGGATAACGGCAGACCCAATTTCTTCCTGACAGAAGTTTTGATGAAGTTGTGGGTGCTCCCCCGTCAACGAGGATTGTCAGCACCCGATTCTCATGAGTACCTTGCATTCGCAGCGTTTCTAGGTGAAATTCACCGTCCAAGGTGTTGAGGCTAATTTGTGGTGTTGGTTGCTCTTCATCATCCCCATCATTATCAAAATCTGACTTAGAATTCTTCACTGTTGGCTTCTCAGGATCTTGGAATAACTGATAAACCACTATTTTATGATTTATATTGTGTTTAATTGAGTGGTTTTATCAATTCTTTACCTACTTATTCATATGGATTGCATGATTTTATAATTCCTTCCTAGTATTGTTTATGGTTGAAAACTTGCTTCCTAGAGATCTTTTAATTATGTATTTTAATTCTCCTTTATCTCATTCGATGTCGTGATCCGTGTGTTAAGTGTTTCAGGCTTCATAGGGCAAGAATGTCTTAGAGAATGGAAAGAAAGCTTGCAAAGATGGAAGGAACACAAGAAACTAAGGAGATGACCAGCGAACACTGACGCGAGCGCATGGCTCATGCGAGCGCGCGAAATGAAGAAATCACAGCGACACGAACGCGTGCCTGACGCAAACGCGTGGATTGGAGTCTGCACAAATGATGCGAATGCGTGGACGACTCGAACGCGTGACAAGGAAAACCGCTGAATGACGCGAATGTGTGGACGACGTGTACGCGTGACCTGCGCGATCTGCAAAAATTACAAAATACGCCAGAGACAATCTCGGGCCACATTTTATTCCAGTTTTCGGCCCAAAAACACAGATTAAGGCTAGGGAACATGCAGAGACTCTACACGCACCCACACACATTCAGATACATCGATATTAGGATTACTCTCAGTTTTAGATCTGAATGGAGATTAGCTTTACATTAGTAGTTTATGCTTTTGCTTTGGATTTTGGATGCTGAAGAGTCATTACCTCCGTGAAGACATCACTTTAGTTTGTTTCCTTATTCCTTTACTTTTATTAGTTGCTCATTGACCCTATTCAAATAAGTATGTTACATTTTGGATTTATTAATATATAGAGTTACTTTTACTTTTAATTAATTTTAATTTTATATTTTATTTAATTTAATTGATTATGTCTTCTTATATTTTTATGAGTATTAATTCCATGTCAATGGAGTAGATTTTCTACTTGACATGGGGGTTGATTAAAAGAAGACACTTGAGTTGGAATGCTCAAGTGCTTAGTTAAATTGGACGTTGTTGGCTAATTCTGTATCTACTAACGCTAGACCTTCCCAAGGGAGAGGACTAGGATTTGCGGATAAGAGTTAGCTCAATCACTTGACTTTTCTTTATTTAGTAAGGGTTAACTAAGTGAAAACAACAACCTCTTTACACTACACTTGAGAAGATTCCAACAAGGATAGAACTTCCAATTAATCATTCCCCCGGTCAAGGCCTTTTAATATTAATAATAATTTTTAGTTTATTGCTTTAATTTACAGTTATTTTAAATTGCTCATTATCCAACTAAACTTTCTTGAAAATTCCTGATTAATAAATTAGCACCCTTTTCTGCAACTCGTTGGGAGACGACCTGGGACTCATACTCCCAGTATTTTTTATTTCTAAAATTTGTGACAACTTTTCTAAATTGACGAGGCGGATCTTAGCTGGTTAAGAGCTATACTCACAACGTATTCCATGTTTTGATTTCTTAATTAGCTGACTTCTGCCGCTCGTTCAATTTTTGGCGCCGTTGCCGGGGAGTTGCAATAGTGTGCTAGATTATTAATTAGTGTACATATTTTATTTTATTTGCATATTTTATTTTTATTTTGTTACCATGAACTATATGTCTTTCTCATTGAATGACGCGTTTATTGCTTGATCCGAGCTTAGCCGCTTTTGATCCTGAAATTGAAAGAACTCTTTCACGTATTAGGCAAGCTCGACGTCGGTTAGCCTCTGAGGGTGGTGAAGTGATTGTTATCGATTCACCAGTCTCATCTGAGGGCGAATCTGAACCGCCATCTGAGAGTGATACAAGCTCATTTACTACTGATTCAGTTGATTCACTTGCAGGTAACATGGCAGCACCTAGGAGGATCACTCTCCAGGAAGCTAGAGCCCCAGATTTTACATTGCAACCGTATCAAGTGCGTCACCCAAATCTGGCTGCAGATTTTGAACTAAAGACTGCACTAATCAACTTGATGCCCAAGTTTCATGGCTTACCTGCTCAGGAGCCTATCAAGCACCTTAGGAATTTCCAGACAGCCTGTTCTACTGTTAGGCGTCATGGTGCAGATGAAACCTCTATTCTGTTAACCGCCTTCCCATTTTTTCTTGAGGGAAAGGCGAGGGAATGGTACTATACCCAACCTGAAGAAATTGTTACTAACTGGGATACGCTTAGAAGAGAATTTTTGGAAAAATACTTTCCAGCTAAAGTTATTGATAGATTGAGGAAAGAGATTTCAATGATTATTCAGGGCGAATCTGAGACTCTCTATGAATATTGGGAGTGCTTCAACAATCTACTGGACGTATGCCCCCATCACATGATTGATAGACTAGTATTGATCAGCTACTTCACTCAAGGCATGAACCCCCAAGATAAGACTACACTGGATGGTGCTAGTAATGGTTCCCTGAAAAAGTACATGACCGCAGATGAAGCATGGCAACTGATTAGCGACTTAGCTGAGTCCACTAGGAATCACAGGCAGAGGTGTAGCCACTCAAAAGCTATTGCAGAGGTTTCCTCTAGCATTGAAACTACTGCTCTTAACCAGAGTATATGTGAAATGACCAACCTACTGAAGCAGATGCAGTTAAATCAACAACAAGCACAACAAGCTCAACCTCCCTCACCACAACAAAGCCAACAGTTGGTTCCACAAAGAGTATGTGGGATCTGTGCTGATTATAGTCATTATACTAATGAATGTCCGCAGCTCCAACAGGAAGACAACACTGTGGCAGCCACTCACAACTTCTATGACTGCCCGGATCAAGGATACAATCAACAAGGTGGCAACTACAACTAAGGTGGCAACTATAACCACGGATGGCAGGACAACTCCAACCAAGGTTGGAGAGATAATTCTAACCATAGTTGGAGGGACAACTATAACAGAGGAGGCAGAGATAACAATGGAAACCAGAGGTGGAATAACAATAACAACAACAGACAACTGAATCAGAACCAACCTTACAGAGCACCTCACCTAAGATAGTCCCAATGACCCCAGCACAACCAACAACAGGTTCCTCAGATCACTTACTCCAATTCCTCATCAAATGACAAGATGCTCCGTTCTCTTGCACAAGGACAACAAGACATGCAGACGCAGCTGAACTCTACTTTAAATGGTCTGACTGCCACTTTACAAGCTCTCGTCTACCGGTTAGATTCATCACCTAATTCCACCAATCAACCTTCAAACTTCAGTGGAATTCCTTCTCAACCCATACCTAATCCCAAAGGTGGCATCAATACCATCACTTTGAGGTCCGGAACCACATTGCAGGAGAGGAACCATGAGGAGCCAAGCCCACCAGAACACATCCTAGCTGAAGATGTGGTGGAAGTGGAAGATGCTGAAGAGGAAGAGGATGTGCAAAACATAGTTAAAGAAGAAGCAGCTCAACCACAGAATGAAATACCAAAGGATGCAGAAGCTGCAAGTAACGCCATCCCTATCCCATTTCCACACCTTGCAAGGAAGCCCAGAAAGCAGATGGAACTTGATCCCAAAATGGTAGAAATATTCAAAAAGGTTGAGGTAACTGTTCCCCTTTTTGATGTTATTCAGCAGGTACCTAAATATGCAAAGTTTCTAAAGGATTTGTGCATACATAAAGATAAAATTAATGAATTAGAAACTATTCCTTTAGGTAGTTCTATATCTGCTTTAATGGGAGGTATAGCTGAAAAATGTAGTGATCCAGGTCCATGTATGGTTAACTGTACCATTGGAGGTGTAATTTTTTCTGACTACATGTGTGATCTAGGAGCGTGTGTTAGTATAATGCCATTGTCTATATATGATACTTTGAGGCTCCCTCCCTTAAAAAGGTCGGCAGCTCATTTTGTATTAGCAGATAAAAGCATTATTACAGTAGTTGAAGTTGCTGAAGATGTATTAGTGAGCATTAAGGGGCTCACATTTTCTATTGACTTCTATATCCTGGAAATGCCCTCTAATGACTTAGGAAGACCATCATCAATCCTGCTTGGAAGACCTGAAAACTTCAAAGTTCAAGCTGGATGCATTCTAAGGAACTTACTCCTTTGAATAGATGGCAGAACAGTGAGTTTCAGTTTAAATGAAGCTATGAAGCACCCTCCAGAAGATTATTCTATCTTCTAGTGCGACATCATTGATGAAACTGTAGCTGAAGTTCACCAAGAAGAAATGGAAGAGAGGCACATGGAGCAAGGTCCAAGTGTGGGGACACTTTCTGAAAACAATGAGAACCCTTTGCCATTATCACTAGCCCTGGATGATCCAGAACCTAGCCAAGAGCCTAAATCATAATTAAAGCCCCTCCCTCCACACCTCAAGTATGCTTACCTTGAGGGTAATCAGAAATTTCCAATTATCATTGCAAGGGAACTCACTTCCCAACAAGAAGAACAACTGCTTAATGTGCTGAGAAAACATAAAAAAGCAATTGGATGGAGCTTGGCGGATATAGTAGGCATCAGCCCTCAAGTTTGTGAACACAGAATATTCTTAGAAGAGGGAGCAAAGCCTGTCCGTCAACCTCAAAGAAGATTGAATCCCGCCATCTTAGAAGTTGTCAAGAAAGAAGTGACCAGGCTACTTGAAGCGAATATCATTTACCCCATCTCAGACAGAGAATGGGTCAGTCTAGTACAAGTGGTGCCCTAAAGTCTGGAGTCACAACAGTAAAGAATGAGCACGGAGAGCTCCTGACAACTAGAGTGCAGAATTCATGGAGAGTTTGAATTGACTTTAGGCGTCTCAACCAAGCCACTCGCAAGGATCATTACCCCTTGCCATTCATTGATCAGATGCTTGATCGCCTGTCAGGTAAATCACATTACTGCTTTTTAGATGGTTATACAGGCTACTTTCAAATTCATATAGCTCTTGAAGATCAGGAAAAGACTACTTTTACATGTCCTTTTGGGACTTATGCTTATAAAAGAATGCCTTTTGGCTTGTGTAATGCACCTGCTACTTTTCAAAGATGCATGATGAGTATCTTTTCAGATCTTATTGAGAACTGTATGGAAGTTTTTATGGATGATTTTAGCGTATATGGTGATTCATTTATCCTTTGGTTGGATAGTTTATCTAGAGTGTTAGACAGGTGTGTTAGTACAAACCTTGTGTTGAATTTTAAAAAATGTCACTTTATGGTAAAACAAGAAATTATACTAGGACATGTTGTGTTTAATACTGGTATTTCTGTCGATCCAGCAAAGGTAGATGTTATTTCTAGTTTACCTTACCCCTTCTCCGTGAGGGAAGTTCGTTCGTTCCTTGGCCACGTAGGTTTTTACAGGAGATTCATTAAGGACTTCAGTAAGGTAGCATTGCCTTTATCCAGATATTGAGTTTGAGTTCAGTGTGGATTGTATGCAAGCATTTGATAAGCTGAAGATCGCCCTGACTCAAGCTCCAATTGTGAGAGGACCAGACTGGAGCCAGCCATTTGAAATTATGTGTGATGCTTCCAACCATGCAGTAGGAGCAGCGCTGGCTCAGCGCGAAGGTAAGAATCCTTTTGTAATTGCTTATGCATCTAAGACCTTAGATGCTGCTCAATCTAATTACACTACTACTGAAAAATAGCTTCTTGCTATTATTTTTGCTCTGGATAAATTCCGAGCCTATTTACTTGGTACTAAGGTAGTAGTGTACTCAGACCATGCAGCTCTAAAACCTCATAGGAAGATAGTAATTGTGTTTAATTGAGTGGTTTTATCAAGTCTTTACCTACTTATTCATATGGATTGCATGATTTTATAATTCCTTCCTAGTATTGTTTATGGTTGAAAACTTGCTTCCTAGAGATCTTTTAATTATGTATTTTAATTCTCCTTTATCTCATTCGATGCCGTGATCCGTGTGTTAAGTGTTTCAGGCTTCATAGGGCAGGAATGGCTTAGAGAATAGAAAGGAAGCTTGCAAAGATGGAAGGAACACAAGAAACTAAGGAGATGACCAGCGAACACTGACACGAGTGCATGGCTCACGCGAGCGCGCGAAACGAAGAAATAGCAGCGACGTGAACACGTGCCTGACGCAAACGCATGGTTTGGAGTCTGCACGAATGACGCGAACCCGTGGACGACGCGTACGCGTGACCTGCGCGATTTGCAGAAATTACAGAATACGCCGGAGACAATCTCGGGCCGCGTTTTATTCTAATTTTTGGCCCAGAAACACAGATTAAGGCTAGGGAACATGCAGAGACTCAACACGCACCCACACACATTCAGATACATCGATATTAGGATTACTCTTAGTTTTAGATCTGAATGGAGATTAGCTTTACATTAGTAGTTTATGCTTTTGCTTTGGATTTTGGATGCTGAAGAGTCATTACCTCCGTGAAGACATCACTTTAGTTTGTTTCCTTATTCCTTTACTTTTATTAGTTGCTCATTGACCCTATTCAAATAAGTATGTTCCATTTTGGATTTATTAATATATAGAGTTACTTTTACTTTTAATTAATTTTAATTTTATATTTTATTTAATTTAATTTATTATGTCTTCTTATATTTTTATGAGTATTAATTCCATGTCAATGGTGTAAATTTTCTACTTGACATGGGAGTTGATTAAAAGGAGACACTTGAGTTGGAATGCTCAAGTGCTTAGTTAAATTGGACATTGTTGGCTAATTCTGTATCTACTAACGTCTAACGCTAGACCTTCCCAAGAGAGAGGACTAGGATTTGCGGATAAGAGTTAGCTTAATCACTTGACTTTCCTTTATTTAGTAAGGGTTAACTAAGTGAAAACAACAACCTCTTTACACTACACTTGAGAAGATTCCAACAAGGATAGAACTTTCAATTAATCATTCTCCCAGTCAAGGCCTTTTAATATTAATAATAATTCTTAGTTTATTGCTTTAATTTACAGTTATTTTAAATTGCTCATTATCCAACTAAACTTTCTTGAAAATTCCTGATTAATAAATTAGCACCCATTTCTGCAACTCGTTGGGAGACGACCTGGGACTCATACTCCCAGTATTTTTTATTTCTAAAATTTGTGACAACTTTTCTAAATTGATGAGGCAAATCTTAGCTGGTTAAGAGCTATACTCACAACGTATTCTATGTTTTGATTTCTTAATTAGCCGACTTCTGCCGCTCGTTCAATAACTCTTGCAACTCCTCTTCTCCCACAATAGTTGGAATGTAGCTTTGTAGTGATGGACCATGTGGTATTTCTCGACACAATAGTAGCACAATCCTTTCTCTCGACGTGATTGTATATTAGCAGTGCTCAACTTCTTGAAGAGAGTGAAAGTGGGTAGTTTGGTTCCTTTTGATGAAGCAGAAGGGATGTCGTCTGGGTAGGAGGGTTCTGTGTTTTTGCTACTATGGTGGATTGTGAAACTGGGTTTAAAGTTCCATTAGGGGAAAAGCAGTTTGGACCTGAGTACTAGGCCGATTTATGTCTACTGAGGCCTAAGGTGGCATCATTTTTTTGTTCCTGTAACTAAGCTACAGATACCGCTTGAACATAGGATATGGGATGGGCTAAAAGTAATTAATATTTTTATTGTTCTTAGAGCCTAGCCATAAACAAGGAAATGATCTACTCTTCACTTAGCCTTAAGATCCTGTTAGTCAACTCCTCAAATTGACTTTGTTGTTCCTCCACCTTACCTTAAATGACTTTGATGAGCCTTGTGATAAGGTTGCAATTTTAGCAAAATCCAATCACCAACCTTAAATAACTTCTCATGCCTCTACTGGTTAGATCATTTCTTCACACGTTCTTGAGCCCTTTTCAATTGGTAGTGCAACTCTAGATCCAGAGCTCCTCTCACCCGAAGCATGACATCTACATCCTACACTAGGGAAGAGCAGCTGACATACTCTGGAATAGTACGGATGGCAAATCCATATAATGCCTCATAAGGTGACATTTCAATGGTAGAATGAAATGAAGTATTATGATAGTATCCAGTCCACATGAGATAAGATGACCACTTTCAAGATGAGTATGAGAAAAGACACATAAATACTGTCTAAGGTTTGATTAACGACATCCCATTTGTTTGGAGGGTGATAAGACGTGCTATACAATAATTTAGTATTATAGCTTTCAAATAACTGCTTCCAGAATCGACTGAGGAAGAGGGGATCACGATCAAACACAATTAAAGAGAGAAAGCCATGGTACCTGACTACATTAGTGAGGAATTTTTGTGCTACCACCTTGGCTGTAAACCTGGTCTTCAGTAGAGCAACTCGAGAAATCTTACTTAAGCAATCCACCACTACCAAAATATCTATGAAGCCACTAGATTTTGGTAGCTTAGTGATAAAATCTAAACTAATTCCCTCCCACGGCATATTTGGAACGGAAGTGGTTGCAATAGACCTTGAGGTCATGTTGGAATATATTTTGTGCTTTAGCACTCATCCCAATGGTCAATAAATTTGATGACATCCTTGCGCATACTTGGCCAAAAAAATGTCTTGCTCAACCCTTTATAACTCTTTAGAATACCCCCATGGCTTGCTGTGATGGTCGAATGGAATTGTTGCAGTAGAATCTCTCTTAAATCAGTATAATTGGGCACCTAAATTTTATCCCGATATTATAATAGCAACCAATCTTTGAAACTGTAATCAGAAGGTAACTCTCCAAGCTAGGTTTTGTCTCTGAATTATTTCATTTTTGCTACTTCTTGAGTAGCTTCTAATAGGGTAGGATTAAAAGCGAATTTAAATGTGGTGAAGCCTTAGAATTTAGCTATTGTGATATCTTTTTTCTTGCTGTGACATCTCATCGGCAATCCGATTGAATTTTCCTAATTGAAATTCAATCTCGAACTCATACCTAAGTAGCTCATAGAGGTAATATTGCTGTTCCGGAGTTAAGATCACTTGCGTTTGGAGTTTCTTGAGCCCTTGATGATCCGTTCTGATCACAAATCACCTTCCCAACAAGTAATGACACAACTTCTCCATTACTTGCGACTTCGCCACTACTTGCGTCACTACATACAACTTTGCACATATGCCGAAGCTTATGCCAACCTTGCTCCCAGTTTCTTGCAAAAAATCCTGCAGTAGAACTGCTCTGACCCTTGTGCTTGACACATTTGTCTCTACAACAAAAGATTTTGAGAAATTCGGCAAGGCAAGAATGGGAGTCTGAGTTATCAGATTCTTCAAATGGTGGAAGACTTGATGTGTCGCTGCTATCCATTGAAACACATTCTTCCTAAACAACTCAGTTAGAGAAAAAGCAAGTTGAGCATAAATCACGATGAATTTTTGGTAATAACCTATGAGACCTAATAATCCTCTTAGTTGTTTTAATAATTTAGGTTTTGGCCAAGCCACAATCGCTTCAATCTTTGTCAGGTCGACCTTCACACCCTCACCCAAAATAATATGGCTAGATATTCGACTAGTCTCAAAAAAGAGCATTTAGAATGCTTTGCAAAGAGCTAGTTCTCCCTTAGAACTTGTAGAGTTTGGGTTAAGTGTGCGAGTTGCTCCTCCTTAGTACGGGTATATACAAATATTTCATCGAAAAACACAGCAACAAATTTTCTTAAGAAAGGAAGGAAAGTTTTATTCATAATTACTTAAAAAATTGACGGTGCATTGGTGAGGCCGAAGGATACCTTAAATTCATATTGACACATGTGATTTCTAAATGTCGTCTTGCTAATATCCACCTCCCTCATACAAATCTAGTGATATCCACTACGCAATTCAATCTTTGAAAAATACATAATACCGTGTAATTCATCTAAAATTTATTCAATAGTAGATATTGAAAAATTATCTTTAATAGTGATGAAGTTGAAAGCTTTATAATCTACACAATACCTCCCCCCACCATCTTTCTTTTTCAATAAGAGTACAGGACTAGAGAAAGAACTATGATTGTCTTTTATTACACTAGTTTCTAATATTTCAGCAACCAGTCTCTCCATCTCCTCCTTCTAAAAATGGGGGTATTTATATGGCCAGATGCTGATAAGGGTTGCACCTGAGGTCAAATGAATTTGATGGTCCACCTTGCGACGTGGTAATAATTGCCTTGGTTCCTCAAAGATGTCACCAAATTCTTGCAGCACTTCAGAGATATTTCCTTCCTCTGTCTTTTCACCTTGATCATCTTTAGGACTCATAGCCTCTAAATGGAACAAGAAGGCTATTGCCTCACTTACATTAATTTTTCCGAGCTCTCAAAAGTTCAGTCATGCCTCTCCCAATAGTATTTCCCTTTGAAAAGTCATCCACTTCCCATTATACTTAAATTTTGTGAAGAGTTTGAGATAATTAATGCTGATGGTTCCCAACTTCAGCATTATCTAGTGAATACCCAACACTACATCAGCATCTTTCAAATCCAGGACATAGGTATCAATAGTGAACGCGTACACTTGCACAACTAGGATGAAGTCTTCGCACTTAGCCCCTCAGTGAATGAAATCACCATTGCCAACCACGACTTGAAGAGCATGAGCTGGGGTTAACGGCAGACCCAATTTCTTTGTGACAGAGGCATTGATGAAGTTATGGGTGATCCCCTTGTCAACGAGCATTGTCATCACCCAATTTGCATGCGTACCTTTCAATCGCAGCATCTTTGGGTGGAATTCACCCTCCAAGGCATTGAGCCTAATTCGTGGTGTTGCTACTCTTTATCATCCCTATCATTATTAGAATTTGACTCAGAATTCTCCGCAGCTAACTCTCGTAACTCCTCTTCTCCCAGCAATAGTTGGAACAAAGCTTTGCAGCAATGGCCCACGTGGTATTTCTTAACACAATAATAGCACAACTCTTTCTCTCAACGTGATCATATATCAACGGTGCTCAGCTTCTTGAAGGGAGTGGAAGTGGGTGGTGTGGTTGCTTTTGATGAATTAAAAGGGATTGTCACCAGAGTAGGAGGTTTTGTGTTTTTGTTGCTATGGTGGATTGTGGAACTGTGTTCAAAGTTCAAGTAGGGGGAAGCGGTACGAACCCAAGTATTGGGCCGACTTATGTCTACTGAGGCCTAAGGTGGCAGCATTTTTTGTTCATGTAACTATGCTACAGATACCACTTAGACATAGGATGTGAGTTAAGCTAAAAGTAATTCACATTTCTAATATTCCTGGAGCCCAGCCACAAGCAAGGAAATGATGCACTCTTCACTTATCCTTAAGATCCTGTTAGTCAAATCCTCAAATAGACTGATATTTCTCCACTATACCATTATGTTTCATCTCTTTAATGGCGATGCATGGATCATAGAACACATTATTTCCAAATCGGAGAACCATTAGGACACTCCCACGTGTATAGGATGTTGTTTTTCACCCCCGCAACACCACGCATAAGCAGCTCCCACCAAATGAAGAGACATCACCTCCTCTGTTCAATTGGCACATCAAATATCTCAAGCTATTTCCAAGCTCAAAACACCCAGCCATCCATACCATCTCCTTCAAACATCGGCAACTCAGACATCTTCACCTTCACATTGCGAGCCCAGTTCACTTTGAACCGACCTCCCTCGGACCTGTGGCTAGAGCCACCCCTATCGAGTCATCCCCTGGCCCTCTAGAATCATCAACTATCTACTTTAACTTCACATTATCTCGCAACAACTTCTCAATTGATTACAACGGCAAGTCCAAGGACGTGATTTGATGCTGAATTTCAACTGCCCTCTTGGTGGCTTCGGTGAGTCCGTGACTAGTGCATGGTTGTCGCCATCTCGTGCCGTAAGGTATTGGGTTAAGTCCCGCAATGAGCGCACCCTTGTATTTAGTTTCCAACATGAAGTTTGGAACCCTGAGCAGACTGCCGGTGATAAGTCAGAGAAAGTTGAGGATGATGTTTGCGAGTCGGTGGCTACCTAAGGAAACTCCGATTTAATCCACCATTAGCTCATTCTTGACAGATCCGATCGGGTGTTCATAATATGGAGTAAAAGGATTCGAAGTACTGGTTAAGCAGATTGACAATGATCTATGTCAAGATTTTTTGCTTATTAGAAAGTGTTAGCTCCTCCAATAGGTTAAGGAGATTTCCATCTATCATCTTTAGAGACTCTTAATGAAAGCACCAATTGATAGATACAATATAACAACAACAACAGCACTCCACACTAGAATTAACAACACAATCAAGTATATGAAGAATCAATAAAAGAGTTGAAAGTAAGAGAATGTATATAACAGAAAAAGGAAATAAGCAACACAAATTCTCCTTATTCGAATCAGGGAAGAAACTCCACTCAATTATCAAATCAATCATTACTTCTCACTCACTCTGCTCCTCTCTATTCATACCCCTCATTCTGCTACGTAACTAACTATGATAATTATTCCTTTGTTGCACACTCTTCTCATGCATGGTAGTCCATTATCCATGTTGGAGGTCTTCTCACTCTTTTGTTTTGGATCTCATTTCGATTGCTTGGCTCAATACCTTTCTTAATCTCAAGTTCTTAGTTTGCGCCTCTATAAGATAGGCAATTAATCGTATCATATAGTCTATAAACTAGAATGTTAAAGATATACTTTCATAAGCAACCAAATGCTATTAATTATTTATTTTATTCCTCCAAAAAGATAAAAAAAGTATAAGAATTAATTTGTTGAAGACGTGAAGTTAATAATAGTCAATAATAAAAATAAAAAGATACATTAGTAATTCATTACACCATCCTATGTTTCATAATAGTTCTTGAAATTCACACTTTATACCGATTTAGTTTTTAGAGTTTCAATTACACTATTATCAATTCTCGAAATTGATCTCCAAGTATCATATCGACCCCTTTCTGATAATGACTCAGCAAATAAAATGATAAGATGGCACTCCAATGCCATGCCGGATACGGAAGAAACGACACTATTTATTTTTGTTGACACCCAATTAACAAAAAAACAAAGAATGAAGTGTTTGTATGTTCAAAGCTTTGTGCAAACCATTTTAGATGATAGCAAATATCAAAACGAAGTCTTTTTTGTTTTTATTAGGGGTACCAAAAGCAAACGATGCCATTTCATTATGTCCAGTGTGGTATTGGAGTGCCAGCTCATCACTCCATTTGTTAAGTTATTGTTGAAAATGGATCAAGAGACCACTATGATGTCCAAAAATCAATCTTAAAAATAATAAAAGTGCAATTAAAATCTCATAAACTAAATCAACACAAGACGTAATAGAAATTACTTTGAGAATTTAATCCCAAATTGATCTTAAAAAATGTTAAATCTAACATTTTGGTCTATAATAAAAATTTGTTATTTATAAGTCTATGAGAGTTTTTTTGAATAAATTGATCCTTTAATTTTGTCATTTTAAAAAAGATTAATTTATCATATAATAATATTTTGCTATGATGCATGAACACTGACACGGACATGGGACACGACACGACATGGGACACGCCGACATGCAAATTTTAAAATTTTACATGACATGGGGACACACATATATATATAAAATATAAAGTATTTTTTAGATAAACCGTAATGATATTTTAATATTTTATTGATATTAAAATATAAATTAATATTTTAAATTATTTTTAATGTCTTATTTAATTATATCAAGTATTTAAAATTTTTTTCGTTTTAATAAATAATAATATATATTATATCTAAATTTATTTTAAGAATATATATTAAGAAAAAGACCGAACACGCTGACACATGATGGTATTTAGGTGTGTTCAAGTGTATCCGAAGAAGAATTTTTTATTTTTTATTGAGACACGATTTGGACACAGCAGACACGCGTGTCGGACGAGTGTCGGTGAGTGTCGTGTCCGAAATGTGTCTGACATGTAGGCACGGCAACTCAGCAAAGTGTCCGTGCTTCATAGATATTTTGAAATCAAATTATATATCTTATAACAAAATTTATTAGCTATATATATATATATATTAAAAAGGTGACTTCTGTGGTAGCCCAAGTATCCCATGACTAAAGGTGGCTAAGTATTGACTATCTAACCAAAGCTTGACATTTGGCAGGATTGTTTGAAAAAAAAATCTTTTAACCGACTCCCTAATCAATAGTTACATTACATACTGTGCTGTAAAATTTTTTCAATAACCATAATCAAATCCACGCCCACCTCCTCAAGTGCATTACTATGTCACCGTTTCGGTCAATTTTTTTTAAAAAATCAATGTATGTATTTTTTTTTTGACTAATCAATTTATGTATTTACTCTTTCGAATTTTATTTCATTGTTTGTTTTTATCGATGGTCGATTTTGTTTGATTTCTTTTAAAAGTGGAAAGAATTAATTGGTTGAACGTTGAAGGAAGAGAATTGTCTATCCCATGACTAAAGGTGGCTAAGTATTGACTATCTAACCAAAGCTTGACATTTGGCAGGATTGTTTGAAAAAAAAATCTTTTAACCGACTCCCTAATCAATAGTTACATTACATACTGTGCTGTAAAATTTTTTCAATAACCATAATCAAATCCACGCCCACCTCCTCAAGTGCATTACTATGTCACCGTTTCGGTTCTACTCAGCCCTCATCTTTTCGTTTGCCATCGCGTCCTCGGTCGCTGCTTTCCCTGCCTACGCCAGTCTCTTCACCACTACCGCAGCACAAGAAATATCTCTGTTCATCGCTGTCCTACCATCAGCGCACGTTTCCACCACTGTCAGCACTCTCAGGCACTTCTCCGCCATGAAATTGATGGAGGCGGTGCTCTGCAATGTCTTCGAAACTGTCTTGAAAATTTTAGAACGGACAAGCTCGGCTTTCGCTGACTGAGACATCGAAACCGAAGCCAAAAGTGACAAAATGCCGCCGTTAAAGCTCCTCAGTTCCGTCGTTCAGAAGCTTCACGAGCTGCGACAAAAATAAGCCTAGCATTTCTACCTTCCACACTTTCACCGTTTGGATTGAAAGTTTCCGGCAAAAAACTCCAAAACTCTAACAGATGTGACCTTCGATTTCACAGATCTCTTCTCAAGAGTAAGAGCAATCGGTGCTAAGCGGATCAAAAATAGCATTTTAGTTTTAAAATTACAAATTTGTCATTGGAATACTCAAATTTACCACACATTATAATCATTAATCAGGGAGTTGATTAAAAATTCTCTTTCAAACATTCATGCCAAGTGTCAAGCTTTGGTTGGATAATCAATACTTAGCCATCCTTAGCCATGAAGTATTTGGCCACCGTAGAACTCACCTCTATATATATATACTTTTAGAAAAAATTTAA
>NC_029791.2:20964066-20965859 GCF_000816755.2 Arachis ipaensis | reverse complement strand
ACTTCATATAATCGATTCTATTTTGTCCCTTCTTAACAAAATGTAACATTTTTCACTGTAATTAATTGACGGCATTGACGGCAAGCAAAAAATATCAATTTTTAACTAAGCGGATCTTTGACCACAATCCAAATGCTAATTCATTTCATGAACTTCATATAATCGATTCTATTTTGTCCCTTCTTAACAAAATGTAACATTTTTCACTGTAATTATGAACGTGGATTGACGGCAAGCAAAAAATATCAATTTTTAACTAAGCGGATCTTTGACCACAATCCAAATGCTAATTCATTTCATGAAAATGTGGCATAATATATAATTGTCTTATGTTGTGTTTTGACGACACCCCATATGCCATGATGAACTGTTCGTAGCAGCAGCCATCGATTTTAGAATGGTAGCAGCAACATATTTCCTAAGAAGAAATTTAAAATAAAGAAGATTATATTCATGACTTAGCTTGATGAGGCGATTGGTTTGATTGAAAAATACAACGATTTTGGTGGGATACAAATTTATTCTCTTAGTGATTTCTGGAAGAATAAATCTTTAATAATTGAGAAATCGCCATCCTTTCGTGGCATGGCAGAATGAAATTCTATCTGTTACTTCTCAAAAACAGAAACTGCACCATGTGCAAAATATGGGCCGCGCACCATATTTACGTATTTTTTATTACAATCAATCCAATTTTTCGGTGTATTTCCGTACCCACACCAATGTACAAATTAAAATAGTTAGAGATAACGAAACAGAATCAGAAGCCAAACTAGCATAACAATTTGTTATATAAAAGTTAAACGAAAACACATTTAGAGAATCATGCAATACTCATTCACTGATCAAAACACTTCTTACTTCCGGTATTTCACTCTTAGATCATTCATCTCAGTTTTCCTACAAAAGTAATTAGTAATAACAACTTGCATTGATTGATAAAAATTTTACAATTACGGTTATAAATTTTGAGATAAGTTAGAATTGGAAGATAAATGGAAAATATAATTTGCCTAAAAAATTATAAATTCAACTTAGGTGATTTTAGTAACTTAATAAATAGTAAAGTTTTAGAGGTGTAAAAAAGTGAATAATTAGAAACTAATTAACTTGGGTTGTCAAGTAGGTAACTCATTTATAAGTTTAAAAAAGTGTCAGAAGGTTCAAATTATGTCTTAACTTGTACATAAGTAAATAATTCATTGACCTTTTAAATTAGTCATTAATTTGTTAGGGTTGAAAGAAATTGTAAAAAAAAAACAAAAACAAAATTAGAGAATTAGGTAGTGTTAGTTTAAATAAAATAAAAATAAATAAAGAAAAATATTAATCATCTAGCAATTTTTGTTTAAGCAATATTGGGAAGCCAACGACCAACATATATATTTTTTAATTATTTTATTTATCTTAAATTTTAAATTTTAAATTATAAATTTTTAATTTTAAATCATAAATTATAAATCATAAATTTTAATTTTTTAAATTAAAAAATTAACTAATATTGACTAAACCAAAATTTAGTTCATATTATTCTTCCTTTTCTTTGTGGTTTTACAAAACTCATTGATTTTGTCTTATACATAGTATTGCTTTTTGTTTCTTTATGTATGTACAAGAAGTTAATACTCAAAATAATTCCTGAAATTTGACTTTTAACTCCATTTGGCCACAAGATTTTAATTGACCCAAATTATTTTCTGAAACTTTAAGGTGTGACTCAAGTTGGCCCTTTCGTCCAATTCCATCACCAGAAAAATGATGTGGCATATTTACTTTTTCCTTTCTCTCAATGT
>NC_029791.2:20953680-20964039 GCF_000816755.2 Arachis ipaensis | reverse complement strand
ATTGGCCTAGTAACGCGGGCCAAACATCGGTTCAGAATTTCTCAAAAAGAATTGCTTCATCGATAGTATAGTTCCAAACCAACAAATGACTCGTGATAGAGTTTAAAAGATTGTCACAATACAAATCAATAAAAATCGGAAGTTTTAAATCCCAAGTCATCTCTCAAAGCTAAGGAATTGTAGCGAGGCATGCCCATCATTGGTTATGAGAATAAGGGGTTTGAAAAGCAAAAGACAAGAAAGTAAAGATCAAACAAAGAAATTTAAGTGCTAAATGTAAGAACCACAGCTAATCAACCGGTTAATTAAGTGATATTAATTGCCCAAATTAGATTCCAAAAAGTCAGAGTGATAATTTGAGGATTTAAAGGTGATTTTTGGACTTAGTGGGTCTTTCTGAGTTAGAAAATGTGCTTTCTGCAAAAAACCGTGAAAAACCGCAAACCGGCAATTGAACCGGTTCAAGTCTGTCCGGTACCGCACGAGAAAAAGTGAAAACTGTCAAAAATCTTAGAAAAACATTAGAAATGGAAAACCGGGCGTTAATTTTAAAGGTTTGGCCCGAAGTTGGGTCAAACGAGCTAAAAATGCTAACGGGTTGGACCGGGTCCAAGTTGGGCCCAAGCCCAACATATATAAGGGTTCATTTAATGAACCCATTCAGCAACAACACACCAAAATCACAACACCACCAGCTGAAAGGAGAAGAAGGGGAGACTCCATTGACACTATTCATTGTCAACTTCACAAGCTCATATCTTGAGCTATAGAGTTCTGATCGCCGCACCGTTTGCGGCTACGCGTTCCTTGTGAAGTGCTCTACAAAACCCACCCAAAAAAGTAGTAAGGTAACCACGAAAATCCCCTCAGTTCTTCTCTCCAAAATTTTGGGTTTTTAGGGCTTTGGGTTAAATGAGTTTTTGTGATTTTGGATGTTTAGGTTTGCTCTAATCCTTGCTTAGCATTGGATTTTGGCTATCAAATCTGATGGAAAAGGTAAGAAACATTAAATCCTTGTGAAATTTCAAGTTTGATGGAACCCTAGGTTGATTTGTGATGGTTTATGCATATATAGTTTGATTATTGTGAGTTTGGGAGCTATTGGAACCTATTGGTGCTTGTTGAAGTGGAATTGAAAGCTTGGTTTGGAGTTGAGGGCTTGTTTGTGCTCATTTTGGGTTTTGGTGCATATAGGGAATCAGCCAAGGTATGGTTTTGGTTTTCTCTATGTAGTATATAATATTTATGGACACTTAGGCTAGTGACCCATAGGATAGGTTTGAATTTAAATGGTTATTGACTTGTTAAAAGATGGTATGTGGTGAATTATGATGAATTAATGATTGTTGAGTTTGATTATGATGAATGATGGTAATATGATGATGATGATTGATTGTGTAAATTGAAAAGGCATGATGATGATATAGGTGATGTTGTTATTGATGATTTGGTAGTATGGTTGTAAAAATGTGATATATTGATGTTGATGTTGGAAATGATGAGATGTGAATACAAATGTGGTAAACTTGGTGTAATTGTGAAATAAAGTGTGGATTTTGATAAACAAGGAAGTTTGGAATGGTTTGGTATTGTTTAGGTTGGTTTGAGATATAAAAGTTGAGAAAATTGCTAAATTGGGGACTTTTGGTAAGAGTTGGTTTTTAGTGAACTTTGTCTGATCATAACTTTTGTCTCGATTTTCAAAATCTAATGAAACTTATCTAGAATTAAAGATCTTTGAAAATCCTTTTAATCAATATAAAGTTTGTGAAATTTGAAATTTTGTAGAGGAAGTTATGATTATTCAAAGATGGTGTTGAAAATCTGAAATTCTACAAAGTTGTAGAATTTCAGGATTTCTGATATGTGTGCACGCACAGCCTTGTGCGGCCGCACAACCCTGCGAAAATCCTGATCTATGCAGACGCACAGGAAGGCGAATGCGTTCTGCTTGCAGCATTAGCACAGCTTGTGCGCGTACACATCAACGAAGAATTGTGACCTGTGTGGACGGACAACCCTGTGCGCACGCACAAGTCGGGAAGGGTCGTCTGTTGGGGGCGCTAGCACATCCTGTGCGAGTGAACAGACTTTGTAAATTTTGACACCTGTGTGTACGCACACCTCTGTGCGTACGCACACGTTTTAAAACTCTCTAGAACGTGCGCGCGCACACCCCTGTGCGGCCGCACATGCGCTGTTTCTCAAATTTTTCCTTTTTTTCAACTATTCCACCTTCCCAATAAGGTTGTAAGCTTCTCTAACACCATTTTTGGACTCTTGGGCCTAATTTTGAATATTTAAAACATGGGAAAGAATTTAAGGGATTTAGATGATATTATTTGGAAAACTTAGAAGATGGAGATCTAGGTTTCGGGTGTACTGGGGATGGTTTGATGGTATTTGACGAATGGTTGATGTATGATATGAGAATTAAGGAAATGATGAGTTCGAAATAGAAATGTGACTTGATAGTGGTTGAGATGAGTCGAGGACTCGGAATGAGATGGTGGATCCATGACACACTGAAAATGTTTTCTTAAAACCACTGATGTATCATTTTGATATTGAGACTATGGGACGCTATGCGCCCGGCAGGGGCTATGGTTGGATCCCACCTGTCGAGGTAGCGGCGGCGGAGTAAGGGCGGTGGTTCGTCCCGCTTGCGCTTAGATGCGAGGTCGGTGGCAAGAGTATCCCGCTCGCATTTCTTCGGATCATCAGAGTGTGCAGGCACAAAACCCTGGACAGTGATCCGAGCACTATATCTCAGGGGTTCCCAATAATGATTTTGAAGGGCGACATCTCTATGGAGATGTGTCGGGTTTGCAGTTGAACCGATAATGTGATATCACAGCCAGTAAAGCAGGCATTCATCATATGCATTTTCTATCTGTTTGTATGCTTTGTCTACTTGTAATGGCTTGCCTATTTGTATAACATGTCTAATTGCTATTTGAATTAATTGCCTTATATGCCAATACTTGTGTTTTACTTGCATTGTATATTATCTATGTTTTCTACTGAGATTGAGGAGGTTTGGAAGACGGTGGCGATGGGATCGCATGGAGGATAGGTTGGTGAAGGCTGTGGGACAGCGGTGTTTGGTTAGAATAGAAATCCACTAAGATAGATTACCCGGTTTAGTTATGTTAAGATTGATATATTTATGCTTATTTTTTTTAGTATGCTTTAAGATTGAATCTTGTGATAGATATGGAGCATAGGATTGCCTTTGGCGTCTCGGGGTCTTATATCCTACATCATTGGACACTGTTACCATACTGAGAACCTCCGGTTCTCATACCATATTTCTATTGTGTTTTTCAGATGCAGGTCGCAACCCACCTAGGTGAGTTGTCTGGTTGGTGACAAGAGCAGAGGATCCAGACATCTTTTGAGTCTTTTGGTTTATTTTATATATGTCTCTCACTTTTGTATTTTGGTTTTGCCTAGAGGCTTGTATTTGAGAGAACAAATTTGTATAAGCTGTTTTTTTCTGTCTGGTTCTTTCTGGTCTGTATATGGCTAGCCAGCTTAAACTCCGCGAGCCGTGGTTAGTTTTCTATAATACTATACTACTATCTTTTGATATATCTTATCTGTATCTTGTGCTTTAAGTTAGAAGCTTAGAACTGTCGTAATCTCTTATTAACCTTGGCTTTACGACACGAGGTAAAGCTTTGGCTAATTAGGGTGTTACATTTAGTGGTATCAGAGCCTGGTTTGTCCTTGTGAGCCTGAGGGATGGACCGATTGTGCTTCATTGTATACTCTGTGTGTCTTTTCTTTGATGCTATTAGGTTATCTACTTGATATATGCATAGCATGCTTGTTTGTGAGTGCCTGTTTGGGATAATTGAAGCACTAGACTTTTGATATTGAGACTGATCACCTTGATATCGATTGTTTGGTGTAGACAAGAACCCTAATGGTCACTCACGGACGAGGTCGAGCACATTCACGAGAGAGTAGGAATGAACAACCGGCTGATAACCAAGCTGAGTTCATGGCAGCGATAGTGAATCCGGCGAACACCATAGAAGCGAATGCTGCTGCGACTCTGCAAGTGGTGCAGAGATTAGCTCAACCGGCCAGAAGCATAAACAAAAATGGAGAGGGTGCTGAGGGCAACTTAAGAGGTGTTCTGAGAACTCTAGCTGCTTTTTAGAAAGCTGACCCGTTGGTTTTCACTGGTTCAACAAACCATACTGAAGCAAACAACTGGTTCCAAGCTGTAGAGAGTGACTCAACATGTACCGTATGGCCAGTTCGTAGAGCATGCGGCTTATCAACTAGTGGGAGAAGCTCAACAATGGTGGCGAGGAGAGCGCCGACTACTACACCAACAGAACGTGAGAATTACTTGGGTGTTATTCGGGGAAGCTTTCTACAAGAAGTACTTTTTTGAGTCAATAAAAGGAGGCCAGAGAGTTGGAGTTCTTATAGCTGAAGCAAGGGTCCATGACTATAGCTGAATACACTAGTAAGTTTGAGGAACTTTGTAAGTTCTCGAGAATAAGTCAGGGTGCCCCTGAGTCTTATGAGGGACGGAAATGCGTCAAATACGAAGTAGGGCTAAGGGAAGATATCAGGCGTGCTGTGGCTCCATTGGAGACTAGGAGATTTTCTGAATTGGTGAACAATGCGAGGGTTGTTGAAGAATACGCAAATTCGGTAGCCTCATCAAGGGACACTCATGGAGGAAACACTAGTAGGGAACGCGATGATTACCTCGGACCAAGGGGACAAAACTTCAAGAAAGATGGACATACTCCTCAGTATCTGCAAGGTCAAGGAAACTTCAGAAGGGACAACAAAGCCCAGTTTTGTTAGGCGAAAGGAAATGGTCGATGCTATGCTTGTGGGAAACCTGAACATATATCTAAGTACTGTCGCTGTAGAAGGAACCGAGATGAGGGTCAGAATCAACAGGCAGGCCGTGTGTGTACCTTGGATATACGTGATGCGACGGGGTCGGGTCCTCCGACGAGAGGTAAGCGTATGCTTTGAGTATTAAATTGCTTGGATATGAGGGTAGCCTAGTTCTATCTCTACAAAGTCGCCGTTAGGAGTTCAAGGGCTTAGAGTCGTGTTGATAGTAAACCATGAGAAAAGAAGGATTTTAGTGGCAGTAGTCGAGGATTTCGGACTTGTGACGACGAACGATCCGAGTGGATGTGCCGAAATGATTACCAGGCATGACTAGAAGTCTTGTCGGTACCCTGTATGGGTGATGGGTGCGGTTCGGCACTAGTGGCAACGGAAATACCGACTGACGCCTTTGCGATTTTTAAACTATGATTTTTGCAGTTTTAAGGTTTAAAATGATTTTCAAATTTGGTTTGGAGCTTTGGTTTAAATAAATTGGTTTTGAAACTAGGATTGGAACTTTCGATCAAATGATACGATTTAAAAAAGAGGGTGAGTCCTAAGATTTGTTAACTTGCGATTTTGGTTTGCAAAATTTAACTTATCCAAAAGGGATTCAAATGGAAAGGTTTTGATTTAAGGGTTTCAATGAATTTAGGAGAATCATGCTTTAAGATGATTGATTTACAAATAAAATATTTTTGACTCTTTTAATAAGGTTTTAACAATGGACTCATTTAGATTGAACTTGTTTTAAAGGTTTTGAAATATACTACAAATCAGTATTTGGTTTAAAGAAAAATCTTCGAATTCTTAACGACGATAATCAGAGTGACGCAGCGGAAGGCGAGAGAGTTTTCAGACTTTGAATAGAAGTTAACTTCAGCACCTGTTTTAATCTTGCCGGAACTGCATGAACCATTCAAAATGTATTGTGATGCTTCTCTGAAGGGTTTGGGTTGCGTGTTGATGCAACACCGAAGTGTGGTAGTAGACGCATTGAGTCGAAGGTCCTTGACAATTGCTTGGATAAGGATCAAGTGGGAGGAGTTAGTGGATAAGTTGTGGATCTTAAGTTGGATATTGGTGAAGTCGCTAGAAGAGCTTGTTTGTATCAGTTGCAGATTTCAAGTACGTTTAAGACGGAGATTCAAAAGGCTCAGCAAGATGAGCAGAAGCTTCAACAATTGTTTCAACCAGTTGATGAGAAGAGGCGTGAAGAATTCACTAAGGATGGTGAAGGATTATGGAGATATAAGGGAAGAATTTGCATACCGGATGTCGGGAGTTTGAGGCAAGACTTATTGTTGGAGGCTCACATCAGTGGGTTTTCTATTCATCCAGGAAGTACGAAGATGTATTAAGACTTAAAGAAGAGGTTCTGGTGGCCTGGGATGAAAGGTGATGTAGCTTCAATGGTATCCAAGTGTTTGACGTGCTAAAAGGTGAAGGTAGAGCATCAGAAACCGTCGGGGATGCTACAGTCTCTTGAAATTCCTCAATGGAAGTGGGAAGGAATCGCAATAGATTTTGTGACCGGTTTACCAAGGACTAGGTCGGGATTTGATGCGGTTTGGATGATCGTAGATCGCTTAACCAAATTCGTTCATTTTCTGCCTATCCGAGTGAACTGTTCTATGGAGGAGTTAGCAAGCTAAGGTTGTACATCAAGGAGATAGTAAGGTTGCAAGGTGTGCCTTCAAGCATAGTGTCGGACCATGATCCCCAATTCACATCAAGGTTTTGGGGAGCTTTCCAAAGAGCCTTCGGTCTTTAGTACCGCATATCATCCACAGACGGATGAACAGTCAGAAAGGACTATTCAGACATTGGAAGATATGCTGAGAGCATGTGTTTTGGATCAACCCGGAAGTTGGGATCGTTACATGCCATTTGTGGGGTTTGCGTACAACAATAGCTTTCATGCGAGCATAGGGATGGCTCCGTATGAGCCCTTGTATGGACAGAAGTGTCAATCACCACTTTGTTGGTATGAATCCGGTGAAGCAAGCGTTTTGGGTCCTGATTTGGTAGTCGAGACTACTGAGAAGATTAAGAAGATTTGAGAGAGGATTCTAACTGCTCAGAGTCGGCAGAAGAGTTACGCAGACCAAAGAAGGAAGCCGTTAGAGTTTGAAGTAGGAGAACATGTATTTCTGCGGGTTACACCGACAACTGGGATTGGAAGAACAATTAAGACCAAGAAGTTGAATCCGAGGTTCATTGGACCGTTTGAGATTCTGAAGAGATTCAGGCCGGTGGCGTATCAAGTTGCTTTGCAACCTCATCTGTCTAACTTGCATGACGTATTTCACGTGTCACAACTCTGTAAGTACACGTCGGATGTGGCTCATGTGTTGGAGTCTGAATCGGTTGAGTTAAGGGAAAACTTAACTTTCCAAGTAACGCCAATGAGGATCGACAACTCTAGTGTCAAGAAACTATGAGGAAAGGAAGTTTCATTGGTTAAAGTTTCTTGGGAGCGAGCAGGATTTGAAGAGCACACTTGGGAATTGGAATCCGAGATGCGAAAGGATTATCCCAAGCTTTTCTCAGGTAATTCAAATTTTGAGGGCAAAATTTCTTATTTTGTGGGGAGAATGTAAGAACTGCAGCTAATCAACAGGTTAATTAAGTGATATTAATTTCCCAAATTAGATTCCGAAAGGTTAAAGTGAGAATTTGAGGATTTAAAGGTGATTTTTGGACTCAGTAGATCTTTCTGAGTCAAAAAATGTGCTTTCTGCGAAAAACCATAAAAAACCGCAAACCGACAGCTGAATCGGTTGAACCGGTTCAAGTCTGCCAGGTACCGCATGAGAAAAAGTAAAAACCGTCAAAAACCTTAGAAAAACATTAGAAATGGAAAACCGGGCGTTAATTTTAAAGGTTTGGCCCGAAGTTGGGCCAAACAGGCTAAAAACGCTAACGGGTTAGACCGGGCCCAAGTTGGGCCCAAGCCCAACATATATAAGGGTTCATTTAATGAACCCATTAAGCAACACCACACCAAAATCACAACACCACCAGCTGATAGGAGAAGAAGAAGGGGAGACTCCATTGACACTATTCATTGTCAACTTCACAAGCTCATATCTTGAGCTATAGAGCTCTGATCGCCACAGCATTTGTGGCTATGTATTCCTTGTAAAGAGCTCTACAAAACCCACCCAAGAAAGTAGTAAGGTAACCACGAAATTCCCTCAGTTCTTCTCTCCAAAATGTGATATATTGATGTTGATGTTGGAGATGATGATATGTGAATAGAAATGTGATAAACTTGGTGTAATTGTGAAATAAAGTGTGGATTTTGATGAACAAGGGAGTTTGGAATGGTTTGGTATTGTTTAAGTTGGTTTGAGATATAAAAAAAGTTGAGAAAATTGGTAAACTGGGGACTTTTGGTAAGAGTTGGTTTTTAGTGAACTTTGTCTGATCATAACTTTTGCCTCAATATTCAAAATCTGATGAAACTTATCTAGAATTAAAGAACTTTGAAAATCCTTTTAATCGATATAAAGTTTGTGAAATTTGGAATTTTGTAGAGAATGTTATGATCATTCAAAGATGGTGTTGAAAATCTGAAATTCTGCAAAGTTGCAGAATTTCAGGATTTCTGATATGTGCGCACGCACAGCCTTGTGCGGATGCACAACCCTGCAAAAATCTTTATCTGTGCGGACGCACAGACCTATGCGCATGCACATGCAAGGGAATGCGTTCTTCTTGCAGCGTTAGCACAGCTTGTGCGCTTACACAACAACGAAGAATTGCGACCTGTGCGAACGCACAACCCTATGCGCATGCACAAGTCGGGAAGGGTCGTCTGTTGGGGTGCTAGCACGTCATGTGTGAGTGAACAGACTTTATAAATTTTGACACCTGTGCGTACGCACACCCATGTGCGTACACACACATTTTAAAACTTTCCAAAGCGTGCGCGCGGACACCCTTGTGCGGCCGCACACACGCTGTTTCTCAAATTTTTCCTTGTTTTCAACTATTCCACTTTCCAAACAAGGTTGTAAGCTTCTCTAACACCATTTTAGGACTCTTGGGCCTAGTTTTGAATATTTAAAACATGGGAAAGAATTTAAGGGATTTAGATGATATTATTTGGAAAACTTAGAAGATGGAGGTCTAGGTTTCGGGTGTACTGGGGATGGTTTGATGGTATGTGACGAATGGTTGATGTATGAGATGAGAATTGAGGAACTGATGAGTTCGAAATGAAAATGTGACTTGACAGTGGTTGAGATGAGTCGAGGACTCGAAATGAGATGGTGGATCCATGACACACTGAAAATGTTTTCTGAAAACCACTGATGTATCATTTTGATATTGAGACTATGACACGCTATGCGTCTGGCAGGGGCTATTGTTGGATCCCGCCTGTCGAGATAGCGGCGGCGGTGTAAGGGCGGTGGTTCGTCCTGCTTGCGCTTAGATGCGAGGTCGGTGGCAAGAGTATCCCGCTCGCATCCTTTCGGATCATCAGAGTGTGCAGGCACAAAACCCTGGACAGTGATTCGAGCACTATATCTCGGGGGTTCCCAATAATGATTCCGAATGGCGACATCTCCATGGAGATGTGTCGGGTTGGCAGTTGAACCGACATTGTGATATCACAGCCAGTAGGGCAGGCATTCATCATATGCATTTTCTATCTGTTTGTATGCTTTATCTACTTGTAATGGCTTGCCTGTT
This sequence comes from Arachis ipaensis, assembly GCF_000816755.2. Classification (NCBI taxonomy): domain Eukaryota; kingdom Viridiplantae; phylum Streptophyta; class Magnoliopsida; order Fabales; family Fabaceae; genus Arachis; species Arachis ipaensis. The sequence continues at coordinate 20,954,460 of NC_029791.2, read as the reverse complement.
TGTATAACATGACTAATTGCTATTTGAATTAATTACCTTATATGTCAATACTTGTGTTTTACTTGCATTGTATATTATCTGTGTTTTCTACTGGGATTGAGGAGGTTCGGAAGGCGGTGGCGATGGGATCGCATGGAGGATAGGTTGGTGAAGGCTGTGGGACAACGGTGTTTGGTTAGAATAGAAATCCCCTAAGATAGATTACCCGGTTTAGTTATATTAAGATTGATATATTTATGCTTATTTGTTTTAGTATGCTTTAAGATTGAATCTTGTGATGGATATGGAGCTTAGGATTGCCTTTGGCGTTCCGGGGTCTTATATCCTACATCACTGGGCACTGTTACCATACTGAGAACTTTTGGTTCTCATACCATATTTCTGTTGTGTTTTTCAGATGCAGGTCGCAACCCACCAAGGTGAGTTGTCTAGTTGGTGACAGGAGCGGAGGATCTGGATATCTTTTGAGTCTTTTGGTTTATTTTATATATGTCTCTCACTTTTGTATTTTGGTTTTGCCTAGAGGCTTGTATTTGAGAGAACAAATTTGTATAAGCTATTTTTTTTCTGTCTGGTTCTTTATGGTCTGTATATGGCTAGCTGGCTTAAACTCCGCGAGCCGTGGCTAGTTTCCTATAATACTATACTACTATCTTTTGATATATCTTATCTGTATCTTGTGCTTTAAGTTAGAAGCTTTGTTAGCATGTTTTGCGCTTTTTAAATTCTTACTCTGAGCTATATCCTTCATCGGGCTTCTAGATTATACTATTCTTTCTA
>NC_029791.2:20931682-20953447 GCF_000816755.2 Arachis ipaensis | reverse complement strand
ATATATATATATTATGTATGAGCTTAGAACTGTCGTAATCTCTGATTAACCTTGGCTTTACGACGTGAGGTAAAGCTTAGGCTAATTAGGGTGTTACACTAAAAGGCATCTTGGTAAGGATTGAGAGTTAAAGATTCCTATCCAAGTCATTAACCACAAACATGGTAATTAAGAAGAGTTAATCCTACTTTGTCATCCCCAAATATCGGAGAAAAATCAAATAGGCATAATTGATCTTAATCCACAAGTCCTAGTCAACTCACTAATTAGACTTAGTAAAAGACTAGCATCAGTGGAAATAAAACCAACTAACAATCCTAAATTACTAATCAATATTGGACATCCATGACTCAAAGTCACCTAAGTTCTCAATTCCAAGTTAAGAATACAAAAATCTACTCTAAAATTAAAGAAGGCATTTTATCAAACACTTGAAATGCATAAAAGAAAAAAAATGATAAATTGCCAGAACTATTAAATCTATAACTACCAAAACAAGAAAGCAATAATAACAACTAAAAGGAACATCAATAAACATAAAAACATCAAATTGCATTAAAGGAAAATTGAAATCAACAATTTTTCATAAACTAAAATTAACAAAATAAAGAAATTAACAAGTAAAACTAAACAAACTAAGATGCTAGAACATGAAAATATAAAGGAAACTACACTAAAACAAGAATTAAAACCTAAATATAAGAAAAAGCTAAACTAAAAATCCTAAATTCTAGAGAGAAGTTGCAGCTTCTCTCTCTAGAATTGACCAAAAACACGATTCTCCACTATTCTATACACTATTTCCTACTTGATTGATCTCCCTTGAGTCTTATCTTCAAATGCTTCAGAAATGAGTTGGATTGGGCCAAAATTGGGCCAGAAATCGCGAGTCACGTGCCATTTTAAATAAGGCACGAGATTGGGGTCATGCGTACGCATCTACCATGCATATGCGCGAATTGCGAATGATACGTACGCATGACCCATGTGTACGTACAACTATGAAAATCTTTCAAACTTTATTTCTTCATGAATTCTCCACTTTTGCATGCTTCCTTTCCACTTCTTCAAGTCATCCTTGCCTTCTAAACCTTAAATCACTGATCAAACAAACACATCAAGGCATCGAATAGGACAATAATAAATTAAATTTAGTAATTTTAAAGCATAAAAGGCATGTTTTTCACAATTAATTACAATTAGGAGAAAAATTCACAAAACTATGCATTTTCTATGCATAAGTACAATATAAGTTGATAAAATTCACTCATTTCAACCCAAAAAATCATCATAAAATATGGATTTATCAACCTCTCCACACTTAAACAATAGCATGTCCTCATGCAAAATAACAAGAAAGACAAGATCAAGGGATATTCAACATTTATTGAAAGAAAACTATCCAAATCAATTCTATCTATCTACTTGGTCAAAACAAATTAATTTTAAAGAAACCATATAAACAAAGATTGCTAAAGCAATATAGCAATGAAAGCAATCCAATGAATCAATTTGAGTTCCAAAACATATAATAACTTGCAAGATAATAGATAAGGAAAGGTGAAAATGTATAATAGAGCAATCGAACCCCTCACCGGATGTTTATATTCTCTAATCGCTCAAATGTATAGGTTGATTCACTCAATTCCCTTCTAGTCTTGCTTTCCAATACTTGTTCTTATTCTAACAATAAACAATTATTCAATATATGCATACAAGTATCATGAGGACTTTTCAAAGATTGTAATGGGGTTAGGGTAAAAGTAGGATTGTATTTGGTCAAGTGGACTAAAATTTGAATCTTTGATTAACTTATACTCCCACCTAACCTTTGACAACCTATTCAACTCTAATGAAAAACCTAACTACCCATTATTCACTTTTTCACACACTCGTGCATTCTTTTCAATTCATATCACATATGCATTATTATCATTAAACTTTTCTTTGGGGTATTTATCCCTTTTTTATTGTTTTCTCATTTCTTTTTTTTCTTTTTTTTTTCAATACATAATATATACAAAAAGGATTAATGTATATGGTTCAACATTCAATGTATGAGTATGTTGAACAGAAATGTTTGGAAATATCCATTGCGGCATATTCCTTCTTCTACTTCCCTTGTTGTTATGATTACTCATCTTGAAAAATATAGAACAAAATATATTAAGACAAGTAAATTCTAAGACAAGGAAGCATAAATTGCCGAAATAAGGTAATAATCACTAAAATAAATTGAGTTAATCAATTTGTGACATTGATGAAATCAAGCGTGTGAATTCTAAGTTTGCGTGCAGTTTAGAACTCATGCACTAGCACTTGAAAGCTATGTCACAACTACATAAAGTACGCATATACTCACTTATTTTAATATTCTTAAGATGCTTTAAAGATAAATATGAAAGTTAAAAGAACAAGCAACCAACAAGAAGCATAAAAACTTAGGTGAATAACCAAGCAATTGTGAAATGCAAAGAGGAAAGAGAATTGATTGAATGTGAGTGAAATTATGGAACAAAATCAACTAGAAATCTTACTCCAATCAATAATATTAATCAAACTTAATTGCATTGCCTATTTAACCAAAAAGTTTGGAAACACGGTCGCTATGTACTTAGGAAAAGAAAAGAGATTAGTTGAAAAAAAATTGATTCAGGATTCCAAACTTTGTTTTTGCACCCTTCTTCTAGTTGAGCATTGCACCATCTTTGGAACTCCAACCATGAAGTTTCAACTCTAGTGAGTCTTGATTTATGATTCCAACCACTAACCATCTCTCTCTTGCTCATCAATCCACAAAGAGATCTAAGTTGCTCATCCATTTCTAACAAACCGTATTCAAGTGGATTAATAAAGCTCAAAGACAAGATTTTTATCCACTTAGTGAGGGATATCTCCAAAGAATTTGCTAAAGTAGTGTCCACTCCCTTTGACTCTTTCTTGATAACTTCCACCTCTTAACAAGCTTTCTCAACTTCCACTTCTTGTCACTAACTTCTTGCAATTCTTCCTCATCACTCACGTCATTTCTCGAAGGTTGTGCACGGTCTTTCTCAACATTAATTTCACATCCAATGGAAGAAGACTCAATAAGATCATCAATGTCAGTAGTTGGTGTGAAAGTGTCTTCAATCTTGGACTATACCTCTTGCTCAACTCCTCCTAACTCTTCAACCACTTCTTCAAATTCGATGCATTTAACCTTCTCCACTTGTTGTAATTCACACCTTGGCCCTTTTTCCTCCTCTTGAAGCTCCAAGCTCTCTCCCATACTACACTCTTCGGTTGATCCTCCACATTCGTCAATGGGAGTACATTGATTGCATGAATGCCTTGAGACTAAGCGGTCTACGGATTCGACTATGATTGTCACGTAGTGTTCTTGCCTCTTGTGGGATTCCTCTTGCTCTAGAAGAAACTCTTTTTGTTCTTGGATTAATAGTTGAAGAGCTTCTTCCTCTATTTGGGGTTTCAAGCTCTCTTCCACACGACACTCTTCACTTGAAACTAATTCTTCACATCCATTAACAGGAGTGTTTTGATTGCCGTGTGAGCTCTGTGAGGTTAAACGAGCTATGGTTTCTGCTAAGGAAGCCAAGATAGCTGATAAACCCCGATTTTGTGGTTTATCTTGTGCTTAATTTGGGGAATTTTATCAACTTTTCTAACATTTATTCAATGAAATAGCATGGTTTTGTAATTCTCCCTTGATTTGTGCTTAAATGTGAAAACATGCTTTTTAGGCCTTAAAATAGCTAAATTTAATCCAATTTAATTCCATTCAATGCCTTGATATGTTTGTTAAGTGATTTCAGGTTTAGAAGGCAAGTATTGGATGGAAGAAGTGAGGAGAAAAGCATGCAAAGTGGGAGAACTCATGAAGAAATGAAGGAACCGTAAAGCTGTCAAGCCTGACCTCTTCGCACTCAATTGACCATAACTTGAGCTACAACCTACAGAGGTCCAAATGAGGCGGTTCCAGTTGCGTTGGAAAGCTAACATCTGGGGCTTCGAAATGATATAAAATTTGTCATATGTTGCTTCGCGTTCAGGGGCGCGCACGCGCCATGTACGCGTGCGCACCGATGCTGCACACGGCCCATTAAAAGTGAAATCGTGGCCAGCAATTTGTAGCTCATTTTGGGCCCAGTCCAACTCATTTCTGATGCTATTGAACCCAAGGATTGAGGGGGGAATGAACAAAGTAGTCATAGTTTAGTTTTCATCATGTTTTAGGGTAGAATTCTAGAGAGAGAAGCTCTCTCCTCTCTCTAGATTTAGGATAGCAATTAGGGTAAAGTTAGGTTAATCACTCTCAAATTTATCTTTCAATTCTTGTTTTGATTTCAATTCTCTTTATATTTTAGTGTTCTATTGTCTTAATCTTCTTATTTTCTCTTGTTAATTTCTTATTTTGCTCTTTTATATGTTGATGAACAATTATTGGATCTTGATTTCTTCTAATGCAATTTTAAGTTTCCATGTTCTTTTATGTTGATCTTAGTTGCTATTATTGATTTCTTGCTTATGTTGGTTATGGTTCCCTTTAATTCTTACATTTGATGATGTTTACTTTTCTTGCACTCTAAGTGTTTGATAAAATATTTCCTCTAGTTTTTTAGTAGTTTTCTTTACTCTTGGCCTAGGATAAGGGAATTGAGTGACCTTGAGTCATTGGGTCTCAATGATTTGGTGATTTGAGAACCCTTGGTGATCAATTTGATACTCATTGACACCAACCCCCTACTAATCTAATTAGTAGATAGGTTGTGACTTATGGGTTGATGTGATCAAAGCCATTTGACGTACTTTAAGTCTAGGAGTAGATATTACGTACTTAAGGCTTTTGGAAGTAGACTTAAATAGCTTGGTCCCTCATAATTATCAATGTATGGTTTGTTGACAAGGATGGTGATCTCAATTACCTATGTCTAGCCAAGAGTACTTTTCCTTTATTTCATTAGTTTTTGTCATTTTACTTTCTTGTCATTTAATTTTTCTTACCATTTACTTTCTTGCAAAAATATAAAACCAACCAACCCCCTTACCCCTTTGTGGCCAATAATTGAGCACTTCATTGCAATTCCTTGTGAGACGACCCAAGGTTTAAATACTTCGGTTAATTCTTATTGGGGTTTGTACTTGTGACAACTAAAATTTTTGATGTGGGAATTGTTTGTTGGTTTAGAACTATGCTTACAACGAAGTTCTTATTTCTAGAAGAGAAATTCTAGACCATCAAGCAAATCTCATCTATTAATAGCGTCATGACTCCTTTGGGATTCTTCTTGCTCTTGGAGAAAACTTGATGAGGGTTGGAAAGCTTCTTCCATAGAGGGCTGTGGTGAAAAAAGATGGTTGATTCTGTTGGAGGTAGCAATCATATATGGGAGATGGTTCATAAGAGTGAGAGTGTTGATGTTGTGTATATGGAGGTAATTGGTCAAGGGGGTTTGAGAGTATTGATGTTGGAATGGTGGTGGTTCTAAGTATGGTTTATATGGCTCATATAATTGTTCTTGAAGCACATAAGATTGGTGATGTGGTGGTGGATATGGATTAGGATCATATGGAAGCATTGGATTGGTATACATTATGGGGTGGATTGTGACCATAGTAGTTCGGAGGAGGTTGTTGCCATGAAGGTCGTCCATAAGAACATGGCTCCTCCCTCAATTGATTTTTCGATCCATAAGGCGAACCATCGTTGAAGTTCCCATTTCTTACAACATAGTTACAATCAAACTCAAAGCCAACAGGGTGAGAATTCATAGAGAAAAGAGTATCAAGAAACAAAGAAAAACACACTCCTAACTACATACTAACAAAAATAAGCAAACAACCAAAAAGCAAACTATTTACAATATTAACATATTAACGATAACCAATAACAAGCACACATTGCAATTCCCCGGCAACAGTGCCAAAAACTTGATGTAAGCCAAATGTTAGTTCAGAATTTTTCAAAAAGAATTGCTTCGTCGATAGTATAGTTCCAAACCAACAAATGACCCGTGTCAGAGTTTAAAAGATTGTCACAATACAAATCAATAAAAATTGAGAGTTTTAAATCTCAAGTCATCACTCAAAGGAATTGCAGTGAATTGCACGCATCATTGGTTATAAGAATAAAGGGTTTGAAAAGCAAAAGACAAGCAATTAAATGACAAGAAAGTAAAGAGCAAACAAAGAAATTTAAGTGCTAAAAGACATCTTGACAAGGATTGAGCGTCAAGGATTCCTATCCAAGTCATTAACCACAAACATGGTAATTAAGAAGAGTTAATCCCACTTCGTCATCCCCAAACATCAGGAAAACGTAAAATAAGCATAATTGATCTTAATCCACCAGTCTTAGCCAACCCAATATTGGACATCAACGACTCAAGGTCACCTAAGTCCTCAATTCCAAGCCAAGAATGCAAAAATATACTCTAAAATTAAAGAAGACATTTTATCAAACACTTGGAATGCATAAAAGGAAAAGCATGATAAATTGAAAGAATTATAAAATCTATAACTACCAAAATAAGAAAGCAATAATAACAACTAAAAAAAAATTAATAAACATAAAAATATCAAATTGCATTAAAGAAAAATTGAAATCAACAATTGTTCATAAACTAAAATTAACAAAATAAAAAAAATTAATATGTGAAACTAAACAAACTAAGATGCTAGAACATGAAAATATAAAGGAAACTACACTAAAACCAAAATTAAAACCTAAATCTAAGAAAAAAGTTAAACTAAAAACCCTAAATTCTAGAGAGAAGTTGGAGCTTCTCTCTATAGAATTGACCTAAAACATGATTCTCCACTTTTCTATACACTACTTCCTACTTGGTTGATCCTCCTTGAGTCTTGCCTTCAAATGCTTCAGAAATGAGTTGGATTGGGCTAAAATTAGGCCAAAAATCGCAAGTCACGTCCTATTTTAAATAAGGCACGAGATTGGGGTCATGCGTAGGCATCTACCATGCGTGCGTACACGCAAATTGTGAATGATGCATACGCATGATCCATGCATATGCACAATTATGAAAATATTCCAAACTTCATTTCTTCGTAAATTCTCCACTTTTACATGCTTTCTCTCCACTTCTTCATGCCATCCTTACCTTCTAAACCTTAAATCATTCAAACAAACACATCAAGACATCGAATTGGACAACAATGAATTAAATTTAGAAATTTTAAAGCATAAACAACATGTTTTTTACAGTTAAGCACAAATAAAAAAAAATTCACAAAACTATGTATTTTCTATGAATAATTGTAGAATAAGTTAATAAAATTCACTCATTTCAACCAAAAAATCATCATAAAATATGGGTTTATCACCCAACCAAATACCCTTCCATCACCATCCTTTTTCCTCCAAGAGAGTCAGTAGAGGCAACGCCTATTCCGAAGAGGCATCGGAGATTGAGAGCTTGATTGTTGATGAGGGCAACATGTTCGACGTAATCTCTCTCAGGAGATTGGTCAAGATGGAGCACTAGAAGGCCAATGTCGTTGCTTGATTCGAACTTAAGAAGGAGTGAATTGCAGTTGCCTCCTCTATCGAGGAGGCCATGGCCATGATCCTCTGCTTCTAGAATGAAAAAGCTCTGCAGAGGTCGAATCCACCATCCAGTTCCAGAGAATGACAAATGAGAGGCAGGGATACAAATAGAAATTGATTGAGGAGCTGCAGTGGATAATCAACATGCATCAGATTCAAAAGAACATTATAAAAGAACAGATAAGAGTTTATAAGAAGGAGCTGAAGCTATACATCAGTAAAGAAGAGCCACGTCATCTCTTCGATGATAGAATTAGACAAAAAAACTAACTTGAGTCACACTTTAAAATTTTATGCTATAATTTAGGCCAATTAAAATTAAAACACCAAATTAAATTAATAATCAAATTTTATGAGTCATTTTAAATATTAATTCTGTGTATAATACGTCATCATTTTTACCTATTGAATTGAAAGGTTGAATATTTGGAGAGATTATTGGAAGAAAAAATGCGTCATCATTTTTACCTATTGAATTGAAAGGTTGAATATTTGGAGAGATTATTGGAAGAAAAAATGCGTACGAGTACTACTTTCCACCTGTTCTAGAACCTTTTACTAAGATTTCAAGAACTTTTTTTTTTTTAACTAAAATCGTGACCTTTAACTAAAACCAATAAAATATTTTACAATTTTAAAATCTAAACTCAAGACCTTTTACTAAAACCAATAAAATATTTATCTTTCATTATTATTATTATACACATTTAAGTAAAATGATGAATTAATGGTGGCTGCTTTTTTTATTTTGAAGGAGATTTTTGTTATAATAATTAACCACTGCTCCCAGGAATTCGAACCAAAGTGCACCTTTATATAATAGCCTTGTGTGCTACTTTGGTTTAGTTTAAATTAACTATTATTAGACTTAATTAGTTTGGTCAATTTTTCAGTAGCAGTAAGTGAACAAATCTTTTTAATAATTAAGGTTAATTAAGTTAGCTGAATAATTTATAAACCTAATAAAAATCACTTATACAAAATTTGTGCAGGAATCACATATTTTCACCACTACTACTATTGGTGCTATGTTAGCTTTTTGGTGGAAACTCGGGTGCAATCGACTTTTCGTGAAGTTGATACATGATAACCGTTAAATAATTTGTTTGATTTAACTAAATTTTCATCTAACGATTCTCAAGTATCAACTTCACATGAAGTCGACTTCATCTGAGTTTTTACCTAACTTTTTAGGATTAACCACCAAATATCTAACAAAAATATCTCCAAATTTTATTATCGACAAAAATACCGTTAAATAACATAAAAACATACCCAAACTGCACATCCATAGAAACAGAGTAGTATGTTAACGTTTTAGTCTGATGTGGCTAATGATATGTGACAAAGAAGAACCACCCTCTTCTCTTCTCTCATACTTCCTCTCACTCACCTACGTACTCTCTAACTCAGTCAGTCATCACCAGCACCTCTGTCCACCGTGATAAAGCCACCAACGAACCACCACCACCATCATTTACTTTCCTTTTCTTACCTCCTTACCATCAACATCTATTATCCTCTTTAAAATTACAAAGCAAAAAAAAAAGAAAATTAAAATTGCTTAAAAAAGTAATTAACAAATTGATTCATCTAGAATTATTTTAACAACAGCATAATGAAGAATAGATCAAGTTGAAGAATTGATCATACACAACTTCAAATTTTGTATTGTTGATATCCTAGAGAAGATAGGGAGATGATAAGTAATAATATTCCATTTGAATTAATATAATTATTTATTTGATCAAATCAAAATAATAATTAAATAATTCTACAGCAAATGTTAGAACACTCGTTAGTGTGTGATTCCATAGGTTCAATACTAAGCGGGTAGTAAATTAGTCATACTAAATTTACTAATCAAGGTTGGCGTCTAGCAACACTCCTCAACGACCCGATAGTATGAAGTAATATATTTTTACTAAGAACCTCAGAAGAACAAAGTATAATTCCTTCTATCTTTCCAACTCTTGGTTAACCTTTAGAGTATGGTTTAATTGTCAAACTCTAACTCGTTACCATTATTATAATGAACTGTGAATAACCTAAGAAACTCATTTCTTCATTCATTCAATCCCCTTGGCCAAGGTTTTATTCATCTCAGTCATTATAATCTTAGAGCTCAAACTCTTTACCGAGAGTTGACGGATTCCTTATTGACTAATCATTAATTCTACAAGTATTTAAATCATACCCAATATCCATTCAACTAGCACCCTAAGGTATTAGGTGTCCGGAATCAAAGTATAATAAATACATTGTTAATTACTATGACAGTCGCGGGTCAAAGGAACTCTATTACTATGTTCATTTTGAGAATATCCTATTGACAAATATACGGTAATTATAACCATTAGGAATTCTCAAAGTGAGTCAGTTCAATGGTCATATCTCTATATGCACCATCTATATATATAATTTAATAAATGAGATCTATTAATCTTCATCCAATGAAGACCATTATATATATATATTGATCTTTTCGGATTATTAATGTCCTTTTTAATAATCCTATGACCAAGAACAATTTAGATTTCATAAAAGATTTATCTCTCAATATTGTGATCACTATCACAATGATAAATCTCTAAATTTAATCAAGGACGTTATTATATTAAAATTTTAATATAATAATAATAACAAATTATTTGACACGTGATTGATTGGATTGTGGTCATACTACTTATTCCCAACAATCTCCCACTTGCATGAGAGCCAATCATGATAAATTGGATCTTGGGCATACTATTATCACAATAATCTCCCACTTGCACTAGAGCCAATCAATTATGTGTATAATTTTTCAATGCATATTTGTGTTTATCAAAACTCTTTTGACCTTAAACACCTTTGCTCTTGAGCATGTTTGCTTGACCTTTTGTAAAATACACCTAGTGCATAATAAATATCACATTTTCTCAAAACATGAAATCTCCCACTACAATAGTGTATAATTTTATTTTAAGGACAATCCTTATTGAACATGATTATAAAAAATCTAAGTAACCATTAGATCTATCTTTATTGAATTGTATCATTATATAAATAGGCTACTTTTTCGAAAAATTAGTTTGACGATCAAACTTTTTATACTTTCAAGAGAAAGTATATCCTCTATTGAGTGGTATACAATTCTAATAAAAATAATTGTACTCCCACTCTTTCTTTAAGATGGAATCCCTTTTCTAAAAAGGAGTTTAACCTCTTATCACAGATACTTTGTCATAAGAAGAGTGATAAAAATAATCTCATTATTTCTTTAGGATAACCAATAAATCTTATTTATTGGACCTAATATCAATTATATTGTTGTGCAATCTCTTAATACATATAAGACATCTCCAAACTCTAATGTTCTTGAGTTTGAGTTTATGCCTTTTCCATATGAGCATATCTCATATGGAAAAAAAATTGATTTAGTGAGAAATTTTTTAATTTAGCAATATTTCTAAAACGTAGTCCAAATATTTAAAAAATAGTGATCCTCAGCTAAATCAAATTCCATGTTTCTTTAAACATGATGAAGTACATAAAGTACTAGTATTTGTGCGTTGAGAGAATCTCATTCTCTATTTGAATATAATATCAATTAGATGTTAGAGATTTTACTTTAAGCTCTTATAATAAAGATACTCAATATCTTTATTATTGGTCAAACCAACCTTAAGAGCAATTTTGATTCTCATTCTCAATACTCGTATTGAGTTTTTCCAAAAAGATCACATGTTTTGAAATCGAGTTTCAACTCTTTTCAGCCTTGGCTTTAAAGATCTCATTTCTCAAATCATCTCAGGCTCATAAGCCACTTTTACTCAAGGTAAATTCCCCTTTTAAAACAATGCCACTCTCGGCATCCTCTTTCCAAAACTTCCATAATCATGGCAAGTTAAAAGCCTCTTTGAGATATTCAAAATCACCCATCCAACAATGGGATTTTATAACAAAAGTTTCTCGACAGAGTCCCAAGTCTTTAGAGGAGAATAACATAACTCATTTTGCCAAATTTATTTAAAATCATTAAAACATTGGCTTTCCGGTTTGAGTAATAAAATAGGATCTAAGCCAAACCGAGTCACATAATCATTTACTTCTTTCAAAGCCGTTTCCTTTACTTAGGCAAAACCAACTTCAACCCCCATGATAAGTTCTAAAGCATTTCCACTATTCAAGATTGTTTTAGTCTTGCAAAAATTCAGAATTCAAAGAGTACTTAAAACCTTTCTCAAAACATTCAAAATAAAACTTGTCAATAGATATTCAGGTTCTTTCAAAGCCATTGAAACTTCTTTAATTGAAACCCCCAAGTCAAATTCAATGGTATAAACCCTTTTCACGTTCAAACAGCTTTAAAACACAAGTTTCATCTGAATAACTTTCTCTTGAAAGAGATACAATGCCTTTCTTAAGAAGCAAGACTAAATTACAATTTCTCCTTTTACTAACTCATTTCAAAAGCATGAATCATCCTTTTCTTGATAATTCAAATAAATTAGTAGAAGTCTTTAACTAATCATTCTCCAAACAACATTTCAATAAAGACTCGGATTTTATAGAAATTTCGGCAGCACCTCCCCTAAAACTTGGACTTTTGCCACCCGGTTCGGGTCCCAACTAAACCGTTTCTCATTCCTTTTCAACAGTTCAAAACCAGAAATCAATTCAAAAGCAAGCTAAATCCAACAGTCGCCTCAGTGGCATATCTCAAGGAAACCATTTCAGAAATCAACTCAATATCAACCGGTTTAACTCATTTCTAAAGCTTTAAAGAAAACGATTCAGCAACAATCATTTATCAAAAACCAGATCATTTAAAGCCAGCCAGGCTAAAATCGAGAGTGTATTCTATTTTACACCTTCTCAAGAAAATCTATTCAACTCAAATCAATTTCCACAGATTCAACTCAATCTCAAAGCTTTAAAAGAATCAATTTCAAAAGTATTTCGTTTCACAAGGCCACACAACAGTCGAGTTAAACCAACACCCATAATCATACAAAACAACCAAACAATACATAGGACTGATACAATCACCAAATACACATCCTCACAACAGTACCCATATGTAATAATTCCAATATACAAATATATTTTTCGGAAAGCGCCCCTACCTCAAAACGCAATTCCATAGCCCAAACGCGTCACATAATCCTTTCCGCCTCGACCCGAGATCAACAATCAAAATCCCGGCTACCAACACCTCAGCTCCAAACCGTTTTCTCAGCACCCACAACGACTCTAATAGCGATATATAATGATCGAGATTAATTCTCATAACAACAAATGCTACAACTCCTCAACGTATAATAGAGTAGTAACTAGAGGGCTTTCAGATCGAAACACTTACCGAACCGAAAGGAATGGCTGAACCGAAACAGCGGCGGTCTCCGAACCGGTTCGGCGGCAGCCCCAGAAGCCATCCTAGGCGGCAACGGTGATCAGACTCCGGTCCTTAATTATATTTAATAAAGTGATTTCCGAAATTAAGGCTATAAATAACCGTATGATTTGAGACTTGATCATAATGAGACTTTTCAAAGATTCTGGGTCTTACATTCTACCCACCTTATAAAAATTTTCGCCCTCGAAAATTGATACAAAATGAAAGAAATTCCATAACAGTTCACCCTCGAATACATTTAAGGACGAAGCAAAAATATCTCAAAATATAATCATATATACGATTTTCAAATACTTTGATTGTCATAAGCATAAGGATGTAAAGGTAGGAGTGTGATTGCGAAGCAAAGGCTACAAGGTAGGCTCAATGCAAAAGATAACATGGGTCAATCATGTGATAGAAGGGCAAGGCATCAAAGGCTATCAACCAGGATGGAGTTAAAACGACGTGCTCAACCTCCGCACACTAATCTCATATCAACCTCAAAGTTTCAACTTTCCAACTCCATCAAGCGCTTTACAAACCCCAAATTTGATCACAAGCCTGACAACCACAAACCCGTTCACAAGGAACAAAACGCCCACAACTCGTACGTTGCACACCTACCGCTTCAACTTTCGTATACACATCACGTTTTAAAGAACTAACGTATCGCGTTACTACGTCTACAAGTCACACGTGATATCAAAACAATTCTCGAGTCTACTCAGAAGGATACAAGATTTAAAGAGGAGAGTCAAATGTCAAGGATAATACTCAAAGAGTTGAGAGAATGTATCCAGTTCCAGAATAACAAGGATGTTCAAGCAATGAAGTTTGCTAGACACAATTCAATTGACAACTTCAAAGATAACCCTTAGATCAAAGAAGCTCAATAGGATCAATAAGAAGAAAACCAGCGCATCAGTTTGAAACAAACTCAAGCTGAGTCGAGAAAGCATGAGGTTTACAGAAGATAATATTTCAAACCCAAGACAAAACTCGCAGAACTTAAGAGCATGATTATAAAATACTTCCAAATACATTGTTCATAAAAGAATTGAAAACTTGCGAAGAAAAAACCACTTCGCAGTCTGAAATAGAAGGTTAAGTAACAATATCCTTCAAGAGAGTAACAAAAGCATAATCGTGTTTTTGCTTTAATGCAAATTCACGTTGAAGTAGACTTTGTAGAGTTCTAAAACAAAATGCACACAAATTTGACTAAGAGCTAAAATATTTCCTCAAATATTTTAGAAAGATAGTTAGGTGCATAACTTCAAATATTTTAGAAGGATAGTTAGGTGCACAACCTAACCAAAAGCAATCATAAAACTCGGAAGAGAAATCAAATGCTTGTTCAAAAATTCCCAAATTCAAAATTCAAACAAGCGTGTATAACATTCATAGCAAGGGTGAAAGAGGAAGTCAAACTCTTTTTAGAAAAGAAATTCCGAGATAAAAATTTGCTTACAATTTGGTAAAGGAAATAAGTGGTACATTAGAACAAACCAGTTTCCACTAAACAAGGAAGCTTTCCAAAACCTCATTTAAAATGGCACATGCCAACTTTAAATTAATTTCGTCAAAATTGGACAATGGTTTCAATCTCAATCAAACAACAGAAAATAAATTCCGTCTAGTATTCTTCCAAAGAGAATTCAAAATTCCTTTGAAAGTTCAAAACAAGACTCCAAAAGTGTTTCTTGAAATCACCATCTCAGAAGAACATTCAAGAAGTTTAAGATGTACTAAAAATGAGTTAAGCCTTGCAAGAAAGGATCTTAAATAGTTCAAACAAGATCCACTAGGTATGAGGCATCAAATAAGCTTTCAATTGAACTAAAAGAATACAAAAGTCATAGAAAAAGACAACTCAATCATTTGTAATTTCTCAATGATAAATCTTTGACTAAAAACTCTTGTAGAAATAATGGGAGAATAAATAATGCACTAAATTGAAACGAATCAAACTGACTCACATAAGGATGAGATCCACAAGAGAGGACAAACCAAGATCAATGGTAATATTTTCAAGATGGAAAAGATTAGTTAAAGACAGAGTCACGTATGACATTCATAGAGGTGAAAAGCTTAAGAAGGAACGAGTCCGTTCATAAGAGGGAAGCTATGAGTCTAACATTTTCAAAAGAACAACAATGGCATAAACCATGTAGTATGCTAAACCCAACTCAATTCAAAATAAGTTAAGTAGAGCTTATCAAACGAAACTCAACCAGGATAAAAATGAAAAAAAATTTTTCTTTCCAAAATTTTGAAAAATATCCAAATACACAATCAAATAAAGATGTCCATTGGAGCTATAGTAAAATTACTAGAAAGTCAAATTTACTTTTAAAGTAAGTGCAATTGCGTAAACCAATAAAAGTACATTCACTTTGAAATCAAGTTTCAACTCCTTTCACCCTTGGCTTTAAAGATCTCATTTCTCAAATCATCTCAGGCTCATAAGCCACTTTTACTCAAGGTAAATTCCCCTTTTAAAACAATGCCACTCTCGGCATCCTCTTTCCAAAACTTCCATAATCATGGCAAGTTAAAAGCCTCTTTGAGATATTCAAAATCACCCATCCAACAATGGGATTTTATAACAAAAGTTTCTCGGCAGAGTCCCAAGTCTTTAGGGGAGAATAACATAACTCATTTTGCCAAATTTATTTAAAATAATTAAAACATTGGCTTTCCGATTTGAGTAATAAAATAGGATCTAAGCCAAACCGAGTCACATAATCATTTACTTCTTTCAAAGCCATTTCCTTTACTTAGGCAAAACCAACTTCAACCCCCATGATAAGTTCTAAAGCATTTCCACTATTCAAGATTGTTTTAGTCTTGCAAAAATTCAGAATTCAAAGAGTACTTAAAACCTTTCTCAAAACATTCAAAATAAAACTTGTCAATAGATATTCAGGTTCTTTCAAAGCCATTGAAACTTCTTTAATTGAAACCCCCAAGTCAAATTCAAAGGTATAAACCCTTTTCACGTTCAAACATTTTTAAAACACAAGTTTCATCTGAATAACTTTCTCTTGAAAGAGATACAATGCCTTTCTTAAGAAGCAAGACTAAATTATCTGACAGCGGCGCTCGCGACGGGCTTCACGGCGAGGAGCGACCGCAGCAACTCAAGCCCCACGAAGACGGCAGCAGCGGTGGCAGTTCTCGGCGACCCATCATCTGCGGCGACGCTGGGCAGAGACGGCGACGACGCAACTGGCGGTGACGAGCTTGGACGACGACGGTAGCACGGACAGCAGAGGCGGCGCGATGAGGCTGGACCCTTCCTCCCCCTGCGTGCGCGTTCTCTCCTCCATCCCGTGGCAATGGGTCGCGGCGTCCTTTCCTACAACGGCAACACGACGGCGCATACAGAAAATAATCCAATAATTGTGAAATTGGATAATAATCATAACTTATCTCAAATCTCCTAAATCAAAACTTGCCTTAATTATATTTAATAAAGTGATTTCCGAAATTAAGGCTATAAATAACCGTATGATTTGAGACTTGATCATAATGAGACTTTTCAAAGATTCTGGGTCTTACATCACAAACCTTAATCATATTAAGGTCAATTATAAATCGTTTGTAACAAAATAAATCTCCAAAAATGCTTGCAAGAACAATTCTCGCAAAAGCCATTTTGCCTAATGGCATTCCAACTTCTAAAGTTGTTTAATTCAAAATATATTGTCCAATACTCTCACTAGTTTAAATAAAATCTTTGATAGTCATACTATTTTACTTTGGGCACCATACATCTTCTCAAGATGTTCAGTAATAAATAGTGGGTATATGTTTTTAAAATTAGAATTCATGGTTGTCAAAACAACCCATATTATAGTAAAATAATATTTTAGATACTTCACAAGTACGGACTATTCCATTACTAATTTTATTGGACAATATTATTTCAATAGAATTATCATGTCCATGATAACCCTTTCATACATAAGAACAATTCTCAATGTATAGCCAATTTATTACTTTCAAGTATGCCATACGAAAGATGGACATATTTAAAAATTTAAAATATGAAAGTAAATCAAGAAATCTATATTTCTGAAAAAAAATTATTTAGAATCGCGAATGAGTATCTTGGTTGTCAAGTTGTTACTTATACCTATTTCAAATAAATATGATTAAATTGTATTCCATACAATTATAATCCCAAATAATTATCTGGTTGTCAGACAATTATTTAACTGAATTATATTTTATACCCCTAGGTTGTCTAGGTTCAACTATAAAATTAATTCTCCTTATACATCATCATATGCATAAATAAATTCCATCTTTGAGTACAAGTCTCTTGGTTGTCAGGTTGTTCCTTGTAAACAAGAGATAAATTTATTTTTGGCAAACTCCTAACTTTTAGGATTTATCTCAATTGTTAGAGAATTTCTACCAGTATTCATGGATTAAATTTTATACTCCCAGGTTGTCTAGATAAAAATATAAAATTAAATCCTTAATACATCAAATGTATACACTGGTTATTATCTTGAAATAAAACTCCTGGTTGTCAGGCCGCTCTTTATAATCAAGAACATTAGAAAAACTAATTTCTAAAATTACAGTGTCCAAAATATATCAATCAAATCAAAATTTGATTTTTAATAGACTAACATTTAGCCTTATAAAACCATCAAATCAAATTTGACACTCTTAATATATACACTTATATATAAAAACAAATATTTTTATTCCTTTAAAATGACGTTTCAAAGTTATGATAAAAAAAATCATAACCATAAATATAATAATTTAATCACAATTAAATAATTAACATTCAAATAAATTAACTATTAATTTATTAGAAAACCATCTCAATGGAAACAACTGCATCTTATGCTTAAAATTTTTGAATTAATCATATTAATTCACAAACTTTTAGAAATATAAGAATAAAAATTTAAACACAAAAAAGGCAAAGCTCTGATACCACTGAAGGATTACCATATGTGTTCATAACACGCAGCGGAAGAAAAGAAGGTAATCCTAAATATCTATTTTGTGCTTAAATTTTATTCCAATAATTTAATATATAGATCAGATCTAAATACCTGTGTACGCTAGTAAAAATCACTTTCTCCTTCGATGGTACGAAGGCACTATGCGTATCCACACCGAGACCAATCTTTGCTGTCAACTCCTTGACCAATGGACATCTGATCTAAATTGAGAAACCTCATGCAACTCTTTGCACGCCATAAAATTCTTCTCCAAGAATTAGGCTCATATACGTTTATGTGTGTAGAAGTGAAGGAATAAAACCCTTGTTATTCTCATCTGTTATTCCTTTACTCTTGGCATACATATATATAGTATGAGATTTGTTACTGATTTTAAATTTGAATCTCAATTCAAATTTAAATCATATCTTGAAATTCTAAATCTGAATCCTTCAAATTTATGAATCATACTATAACTCAATTTGAAACAGAATCAGTTAGGATCTCATCCAAATTTAGAAATAGAATAACTAATTATTCTCAAATCTCATTTAATATTCTCAATTATCATACTATTATTATCAATTATCATTGATAATAGTATGCCCAAGATCCAATCTATCATGATTGGCTCTCGTGCAAGTGGGAGATTGTTGGGAATAAGTAGTATGACCACAATCCAATCAATCACGTGTCAAATAATTTGTTATTATTATTATATTAAAATGTTAATATAATAACGTCATTGATTAAATTTAGAGATTTATCATTGTGATAGTGATCACAATATTGAGAGATAAATCTTTTATAATTTAATCTATATTGTTCTTGGTCATAGGATTATTAAAAAGGACATTAATAATCCGAAAAGATCAATATATATATATATAATGGTCTTCATTTGATGAAGATTAATAGATCTCATTTATTAAATTATATATATAGATGGTGCATATAGAGATATGACTATTGAACTGACCCACTCTGAGAATTTCTAATGGTTATAATTACCGTAAATTTGTCAATAGGATATTCTCAAAATGAACATAGTAATAGAGTTCCTTTGACCTGCGACTGTCATAGTAATTAACAATGTATTTATTATACTTTGATTCCGGACACCTAATACCTTAGTGTGCTAGTTGAATGGATATTGGGTATGATTTAAATACTTGTAGAATTAATGACTAGTCAATAAGGAATCCGTCAACTCTCGGTAAAGAGTTTGAGCTCTATAATTATAATGACTGAGATGAATAAAACCTTGGCCAAGGGGATTGAATGAATGAAGAAATGAGTTTCTTAGGTCATTCACAGTTCATTATAATAATGGTAACAAGTTAGAGTTTGACAATTAAACCATACTGTAAAGGTTAACCAAGAGTTGGAAAGATGGAAGGAATTATACTTTGTTCTTCTGAGGTTCTTAGTAAAAATATATTACTTTATACTATCGGGTCGTTGAGGAGTGTTGCTAGATGCCAACCTTGATTAGTAAATTTAGTATGACTAATTTACTACCCGCTTAGTATTGAACCTATGGGGTCACACACTAACGAGTGTTCTAACCTTTGCTGTAGAATAATATAATTAACAAATAGGTTAGAACACTCGTTAGTGTGTGACCCCATAGGTTCAATACTAAGTGGGTAGTAAATTAGTCATACTAAATTTACTAATCAAGGTTGGCGTCTAGCAACACTCCTCAATGACCCGATAGTATGAAGTAATATATTTTTACTAAAAACCTCAGAAGAACAAAGTATAATTCCTTCCATCTTTCCAACTCTTGGTTAACCTTTAGAGTATGGTTTAATTGTCAAACTCTAACTTGTTACCATTATTATAATGAACTCTGAATGACCTAAGACACTCATTTCTTCATTCATTCAATCCCCTTGGCCAAGGTTTTATTCATCTCAGTCATTATAATCATAGAGCTCAAACTCTTTACCGAGAGTTGACGGATTCCTTATTGACTAATCATTAATTCTACAAGTATTTAAATCATACCCAATATCCATTCAACTAGCACCCTAAGGTATTTGGTGTCTGGAATCAAAGTATAATAAATATATTATTAATTACTATGACAGTCGCAAGTCAAAGGAACTCTATTACTATGTTCATTTTGAGAATATCCTATTGACAAATATACGGTAATTATAACCATTAGGAATTCTCAGAATGAGTCAGTTCAATAGTCATATCTCTATATGCACCATCTATATATATAATTTAATAAATGAGATCTATTAATCTTCATCAAATGAAGACCATTATATATATATTTTGATCTTTTCTAATTATTAATGTCCTTTTTAATAATCCTATGACCAAGAACAATTTAGATTAAATCATAAAAGATTTATCTCTCAATATTGTGATCATTATCACAATGATAAATCTCTAAATTTAATCAATGACGTTATTATATTAACATTTTAATATAATAATAATAACAAATTATTTGACACGTGATTGATTGGATTGTGGTCATACTACTTATTTCCAACAATAAGCATCAGAACTGATCTTCAAATCTTTTTTTTTCCTTGTTTCAATTGAACTTTCTTTCCAAAATATAATTGAACTTTATCAATTGAAATATATTCAATTTAAAAAAAAATAAAGTATGTTTTTGTTATTAATTATTTTAAAATTTTTTAAAATATTCCTAATATTTAATTCATCTTAATTTTATCTTTTAACGTTTAAAATAAATTTTAATTTTATCCTTATTGTTAATTTGTTAACGTCAACATTTTATTTTCCAATTTTATTCCTAAACCTACCCTCTTCTTCCTCCCCAAACTCACCTCTTACGGTCTCAGTCTCTCTCAAAACCAAATCCAGAAACAATGGCAACATGACCACCATCATCATCTCCTCATCTGTCGGCCACTGTCGTCGTTGTCCCCTCCACACGCCACCGCCACTACTTCTGCCTTTGCTTCCTCCTCGTCATGCCTTTACCTTTGCCTCCTTCTCCTTCCTTTGCCTCTGCTTCTTTGTCGCTCGTCGTCTTCCAACTTGATGGCGTTGACATGCCTCCCCTCTGCTTTTGCGTCGCTATCTCCACTACCACTTTTGCGCCCCCATTTTTACTGCCATTTTTGCACCTCTTTCGGACCTGCCTCCCAGTACCATCTTCACCTTTGTGTCACCGGTTCTCCTCTGTGTCGCCTTCAAGATCTGCCTTGTGGAGCCACCTCCACCTCTATGTAGTCAATTCTCCTTCTCTCACCATTTCTCTTTGTGTGTGGATGTGTATGTGTGTGTGTGTTCCGTGTTCTATTTCTCTCTCAACCTCTCCACGGCGTAGTGGCTTCTCTCTCTTCCTCTACCGCCTCCTCTTTCCTTCTTGTCTTCTCTTCTTCTCCCTCTGTTCTGTCTTTCTCTCATTCAAATCTTCTCCTTTACAAGAGCAGAATCTATTGAAATCTTCGTTAAAAAAATCTGCCTTTTTAAAATAACACTTTTTCTGTTGTTGAATCTAATTTTAAATTATATTTATGAGTGATTGTTGTTGTTCTTAGTATTATTGTTGGTGGTGGTGGTTGATTGCATGTGAGAAAGAAATGATTGCATGTGAGAAGAAAGAAATTGTTGTTGTTCTTAGGTTAATTTTAAAAAATAACCAGTAATAAAAATGTAAACAATTAAAAAATAAAACATAATTTAAACACAAAATTTAAAATAAAAATTTTCATAAAAATTATAAGATTTCAAATAAATTTACATTTTAAAACAAAAAATCTAATACAAAATTAATAAAATATATATATAATTTAAAAAAATAATAATATATATAAAAAATAAAAAAACTTAAACATGGTTGT
>NC_029791.2:20927241-20929565 GCF_000816755.2 Arachis ipaensis | reverse complement strand
TTTATATGATTTGGATTAGATAAGTAATATTTTAAATATTATTACTGCTATTTTGGAAAATGAAGAAATTAAGTATATTATTTCTAATTTTTAGATTTGGGCATTTTATTGAAAATAATTTGTGAAATTGATGAACAAGTAGTATTTTCTATATACCTCTAGTGTTGGATGGGTTTTGGGTTTCAATTACTATATTATTCCCAATTTTAAGTGAAATTACTAAAATGCCCCTAACCCTAAGTTTCAAAAATGAAACCTATACCCAGCCAATGTGCAACAACAGTAGGAGAAGGAAACAAGAGAAACGGACCAGAGAGAGAGGATGAGTTGCGGATGAAGAGAGGAGGAGAGGAAGGAGATTCGCGCCGGCGTGCTGGGCTCCACCGCCGCCGTCGCGTCGTCGCTGTCAGCACTGCGGGATGCCATCCGCGTCGCTGTCGCTGAAGCTTCGCGCCGCTGTCCAACCGCCGTGCCTCGCCGTCAGTTGCTGCTCATCCTCATCGCGACCAAAGGGGAGCGCGAGACCGAGGGAGACAGAGAAAAAGCGTGGAGTTGGCGTCGCGCGGAGAGGGACTCGCCGCTCCTTCCCACCGCCGCCGAGCTGCCATTGTCGACGCGTGTCACCGCGGCTGAGGGTGTCGCCACCACCAAACCCTGGCCGAAGATTCTTCTGCTGCACGCGAGAGGAAGAGGAGCGATGAGGCAGAACGCGTCCTCCCCGGAATTCTTGAGCGCCGCCGTCGCTCGTGCATCCTCCCGCCGCCAAATCTGCTCCCACTTCTGGGTTCTGAAATCTGACCCGGATGCCGCTGCCACCATCCGAGCTCGCTGCTGCTGATGACGGTAAGCTCAAACTGCCGCCGGCAAAAAGGGGTTCAGGCCGCTGCAGGTGTCGCTGCCGGAGAAGGGAGCTGCATCTCTGTGATTCCGACCGCCAGGAGTGGTTCTGTGACGTTAGGGACCACTGCCGGAGCTGCTGGCTACTCCTGCCGTCGCCGGAAAAGTATGCGGGTAAGGGTTTTAATTTGCGGTCTCTGTCCTTTTTGGATTTCGGAATCACTGAAGGAAAGAATGATGCTATAATATCGATTTCAATATAAAAAGGAGTTTTTTTAGTGATTTTAAAGGAACCTAGACTTTTGATTGAGTAATCAAGTTTGAGGCATTTTAAAAGAGTTGGAAAAATGGGTTCCAAAAAGAAATCTGAAGGCGGTTTGATTCAAATAAACCGGTTCCGTTTCAAATGAGTTGATTTTTGGACCGGGTTGGAACTTGTGATTTCGTATGGTTCAGTTTTATTTACTTGAACCGAGAATCTATGATTTTAAGAGTTTCAATGAATTTTAAAGAATTGATGTAAGATGACCTTCCCTAAAGACTTGGGACTCTGCCGAAAAACTTTTGGTATAAAATCCCATCGTTGGATGGATGATTTTGAATACTGTGAAACAAATCCTTAACTTGCCATGGTTTTGGGAGTTTTGGAAGGAGAATGCCGATAGTGGCTTTGTTTTAAAAAGGGAACTCACTTTGAGTAAATTCGGCTTATGAGCCTGAGATGATTTGAGAAATGAGATTTCTAAAGCCAGGACTGAAAAGAGTTGAAACTCGATTTCAAAGTGGAATGAATTGAGAAAATGATTTATGGCTTAAATGCCGACTTTATGAATTTAATGATGATTGAATGGTGGAAGTGCTGTTTTGTTGTGAGCCGGAATGGCTATCCACATTCACTAGCCCTTTTTCTCATGCTAGGCATATCATAATGATTTAAGACATAAGTGGTGAGATCGGAGGCTTAGAAGTATGAAATTTGGCTTTTAAAACTCAAAAATTAACTTTGGGATGAAAACAGGGCCACGCGTACGCGCACTCCACGCGCACGCGTGGATGGCCTTATAACTCATCGACGCGCAAGCGTCAGCCACGCGTACGCGTGGGTGCTCTTGCGTTCCAGGCACAAAACTGGCACAACTCAGGCACAACTCTCGGAAAAATGGCTGGACATTTAGTGCAGCGCATCGACGCGCCCGCGCACACCACGCGTACGCGTGGATGGCGTTTTCTCGAAGAACGGCGCGTACGCGCCAAGTGCGCCTACGCGCGGAGGGTCATTCTGCTAAAAATTTTCTAAGTTAAAAAGCTGAAGAATTTACAGATTCAACCCCCAATCTTCCGACGGACATAACTTCCTCATTTTAAATCGTTTTTCACCCGTTCTTCGAACGGCATGGACATCCCGGATCCAATTTCATTTCTAAACAGATTTGGCACAAATCAGAGATCCGTAGTCCAAGTTATGTCCCGTCAAAGTATGCCCAAAA
>NC_029791.2:20888992-20924589 GCF_000816755.2 Arachis ipaensis | reverse complement strand
TGCTGAAAACTAGGGTTTTGGTTTAGTTATGTTGGGCCAAGGGCCCACTTTGGGTCCGGTTGGCCCGGTTTGGCCCGTTCGGTCCAATCTTGGTCCGAATTCTATAAAATTGGTACCAAAATTCTCGTCTCAATCTCCTCTATCACATTTAGCCATAAAAATAACATTTTTGGCTTTCTAGAATAAATTCCCATTTATGGGTTAATTAGCCGTTAATTAACCGGGTCTTACATTCTACCCACCTAATTGGGAATTTTGCCCATAAAATTCAAATTCATTTACCTGAGAATAAGTGCGGATAATCCGTTCGCATCTCCGACTCAAGTTCCCAAGTGTGTTCCTCAACACCGCCTCGACTCCAAGCCACTTTGACTAATGAAACCTCCTTTCCACGCAACCGTTTGATACTAGTATCATCAATTCTGACTAGAGCCATTGGAAGCGACAAATCTTCCCTTAACTGAACCGATTCAGGTTCTAACACATGGTTAGCATCAAGGGTGTACTTCCGAAGCTGCGACACGTGAAACACATCATGCAGGTTCGAAAGATGAGGTGGTAGAGCCACCCGATACGCCATGGAACTTAACCCCATAGAGATAATGTCTCCACACCTTCAAGTCAAACACAACCGCAGCGAGTTCCAAATCGTGCGTAGGGTAACTAACTTCGTGAGGTCTCAACTGCCGCGAGGCATACGCCACCACATTATGATGCTGCATCAGCACGCATCCTAGACCCTTTAGTGAGGCATCACAGTAAACCTCAAAAGGCTCGTTCGGCTCAGGTAACACTAACACAGGTGCAGTGGTCAACTTTTTCTTCAATGCCTGAAAGCTCTCCTCGCACTCAGGAGTCCAAACAAATAGAGTGTCTTTGCGAGTTAACTTTGTCAACGGCAAAGCTAATTGCGAAAAGCCTTTGATGAACCTTTGGTAATAGCCAGCTAAGCCCAGAAAACTCCTTATCTCAGTTACTGTGGTTGGTTGCTTCCAATCCATCACAGCCTCCACCTTAGTTGGATCTATGGCTATTCCCTTCTTACTCACCACGTGACCCAAAAAAATTTACCTCACTCTTCCAAAACTCACACTTAGACAGTTTCGCATAGAGTTTCTTCTCCTTTAAAATCTGCAACACGGTCCGCAAGTGTTCCGCATGCTCTTCTTCAGTCTTGGAGTAAATTAGTATATCGTCAATGAAAACAACAACGAATTTATCCCCTGCTGCAGGAGGCGTCGGATACCCTGCCACCAATGCGACGCTTCACCAGTGAGCAAATAGGTAGCGAACTCTACACGCTGTCCTTCAGGTACCACCTGCGCTTGCAGTGCTCGTTCCATAGCCTGAAACCACGTATCGGCTTCAGTCGAGCTAGTAGTTCCCTTGAACTTCGGTGGATTAACCTTCAAAAAGTTCGCCAGTGTCATCGGACCCTGAACTCCACCTCCGTCATTACCATGGTTGTTCATCTGTTGGCCAAGAGCCTCAGCAGTGGCTTGCATAGCAGCAGCCATGTTCTCCAACGCAGTCATAAAGTTTACCGGATCATTAGGGTTAGTCTCCGGCACACGAGCATTAGTACAACCTCTCCCACGGCCTCTACCGCGTCCACGAGGCGCCATCTGGTTCCTATACACACCAAACAATCGATATTAAGTTGATCAGTCTCAATATCGGAAGTCTAGTGCTTCAAAGTCCCAAATGCATGCTCATGAACGTTTATGCCAATTATATCAAGCAGATATACTAGTATCACATAACACACACACAGAGAATGCACAGAAGCATAGTCAGTCCATTCCTCAGGCTCTACAGGAACGAACTGCTCTGATACCATAATGTAACACCCTCCCATACAAAGTCTTATGCTTAAGTCATAATTCAGAGATGACAAGGTATTACGACCTCTAAAACAAAAATTTAGTACGTATAGTAGTATGAATAATTGATTATAACTAGGAGCCTTTGTAGAAAAAGGGGGTAAACAAAAATCGTAACTCGAACGGGCAACACTCCGATCGATAACGTAACGAACCGGGATAAGCTAACGCGAGATCATATATATAAAGAGTGTCAAAAACAAGAATATCAAGACTCAAAACTCGGCTGCGAAGAGAACCGGAAAGTATCTTTGGGAGCGGTATTGCGGTTTAAAGTTTTAAACAGGCTCATATTTTAGTATTAAATAGTATAAGTGTCGTCGTAATGTCCGAGCTATCAGAGTTACGCAGCCGGAAGCGTGAGCTTTGGTAGTTAGGGTATTACAAAATACCTCATCGAGTTGTCTTCACTGATTCGGGTTCCAACTACATGGATGTAAGCGTTCAAAGAAGAGGCAATAGTCTCTACTTTACCGAAGGATGGTTGGATCTACTCACCTATTATGACCAACCCAATGAAACATGGTTAAAGTTAGATTTTTTAGGAGGAGCTCGATTTTTGATTGAGGAATTGCATCCACGGAACTTTATAGGGCAAGTTCAAGTTCCATCCCTCCATGCTTTTTATGTCTGCCCAAAAATCTTCGAAGTGGAGCACATAATGAAATTGAATTCCCTCAGTTTCAGTTCAGTTTTGCTAAATTCGTGACAAATTCAGATATGCAATTTCAATGATTGGTAATATATTTAAATTTTCTTAGTTTAAACTGTGAATTATTAGAATAACTTTTTAACATATTTTAATTTTTTTCAGAAATTACTAGCTTTCTTTTGCATGCATGCAATGCCAATAAGGGGAATAAGAGTTAGTTTGGTTTCTCGGTGTGATAATTCTATATCTTGCCGCATTGCATGGATAACGGATGATGAAGCTTATCTAACAAGAGGATGGTCTGATTTTGCACGAATTCTAAATATTGAAACTTACGATGTTATTTCAGTTGGTTGTCGTTATAAGAATGATTCTATACTATACGTGACTAAGGACTAGAATAGGTTCAATATTGTTTAGGTAATTTGGTCTTACTATTAGTATTTGATTAAATTATAATTATAGAATTTTAAATTATTGCCTCAATTTATATATTACGATTATTTTTTGTGGATTTGCTATTTTTAAATAATTTAATAAAATGAAGAAGTAGTGTCAGATATTATTAAGTTTATTTTTATTCTTTATTTCTTTATTTGTATTATCATTATATTTGACAAAAAATAAACCTATACATATATTAAATCGTTGACTTAAAGATAATTTATTTGCCAATAAAAACAGATTTTATTTATAATTGGAATAAAATTTATTTGCCAATAATCGGTGGATAAAATTAAAATTACACCTGTGTCATATAACTAAACAATTATCTTAACAAAAATAATTATTTAATAATTGATTTAAAAATCAATGCAAAAAATAATTATTAATAATAGTATTATTAACTGGATAAATAATATAATTTCAAATTATTACTTAAAACATAAATAATATATGAAAATTTATTGAGTAAATCAATGATTTTGCACCTTAATAATTTGACAATTATTACTCAATTAACCAGTTAATTGAATTAGCAATAACAATTTCCAATTTCAAATTTTGTATATTAAGTAGTTATAAAAAACTGGATAATAACGATTTACACGGGAAAATCATTGATAAATTCAATTAATTATATAGAAGATAATATACTAACAGTTTTAGTATATTATTTATGGCAAGCGAAGTTATTTCCTCAGATTTTCTATTAAAATTGAAATTAGTAATAGTTTAAAAAAAGGTTTATTAATAAAATTACTAATAGTCACATTTTTATGCACAAGATATATATTTTCTATATATTATTTAAAAAATATAATGAAACATGAATAATAAATGAGTATGTTATTTCTTCGACTAGCTAATTAATGCAAAATCGAGTATCCTTTTTTATTCGATTGAGGTCATATTCTGTTTGGTGAAAGTTTCAATCACCTTAATTAAATTCTGTGTTTGTGCCTTAACTTATACAGGTAGTAATATGTTACATATTATTTAGTATATCTAAGTAGTTATTTCCCATAGCGAAGAAATTAAAATCGTATTAATGAATTTAATATTAAAGTTAATTTGGCTTTTTTATTATTTAGAGTGTTTTTCAATCAATAATTTTATACTCTTTACTTTTTTTTTAGTTTCATTTTGAATTTTAATTTAGTACTCAAAGGTAGTGAAATTCTATTGATACTGAAATAAAGTTACAAAAGGATCCATAGGGTAGAATAAGTAAAATAATGTGATACTCACATTGCAACATTCAAATGAAACAACTTAGGATCTAAAATGTTTATCTTTCTCTTTCTCGCCGTCTATTATATTATCTATCCTATCATATAAAAATCGAATTTTTACCTTTAATGATAGAATCAACGTAGCATGCTTCTGTATTATTTTGTTTAACTCATTAAAGTCAATTCATTATGATGAATTAATTATATCAACTAATTGATTTGAATAGATATTTAAGTATCACACAATTTAAAAATTTAGAAAAATAAAATAAAGTCCAGTAATTTATCTTCCGACTGCACACGTGTATAGAATAACTTTTAAGAAGGAGTCATGTATAGTAAATACGGTCGATGATTGTAAAACTATATACTAACATTGATATAATATTATTTTAGGTATATATTTTGCAGGCATCAAAGAAAAGTGTTGAGTTATTTTTTAGTAGATTTAAATTATTCATTTTTTATTAGAGAATTTTGTGCATTAGAATTCTCTAATAATTTATTATTTATTTTGAGCTAATTTTGATATGTTC
The DNA here is from genome assembly GCF_000816755.2 of Arachis ipaensis. Taxonomy (NCBI): domain Eukaryota; kingdom Viridiplantae; phylum Streptophyta; class Magnoliopsida; order Fabales; family Fabaceae; genus Arachis; species Arachis ipaensis. Next base: position 20,919,842 of record NC_029791.2, on the reverse strand, counting down.
TTATTTGACCCGCATACAAATTATTTTTTTATTAATTAAATTATTATAATTAAAATAAAATTTAACATAACAACTTAAAATTATAATTTCAATCTTATCACGTACATGGCACGGGTGATTAAACTTGTATGTTTATAAGCATGACATATACATATATATACTTCATATAAAATTATGTTGAGTTTTATATTTACCGTTCCATTAACGTGACCCCACTATTAATTCACATCAATTTCATATTGTAGGAAAACATTACCATTATCAATATAAATCCTCATATATTTCTTTTCTTTTTATATGAGTTTGCCTTATCTTTACTTCACTAATTCCCATCGTCATCATTTTATCTCATTTGTTTCATTCATGACCGAATGGAACTTGAGAAAGAAAAGAAAGAGAGAGAGACCGAAAGTGTGGGTGAGGAGAACCATGAAACTTCTGAATTTTTGGCTTCGATTTCTTGCTGATTCATAATTCCAATAAAAAAATCTAATCCAGTAAAAGTGTTCATATTCTCTTTCTCTACACGTTGGCATTACTTTTGATCGATGAAAGTTGACGGTGACGTAGCTCTCCTACCCCTTGAATTTGACCAATTGGAGTTCTAGAAGACACGGATGATTTCTGCCGTTTTCTTTTTCAGCCGTTCGGTCAGAAAGCTTCTCCAGAGCTTTCGTTGTTTTGATTTCATACGGAGGTAGGATTTTGGTAAATTTTCACCGGTTAAATTGATATTTGATAAGTGAATTGATGTCGTGATTACTTGTCGATTGAATTTATATTGATATTTGTGATAAGTTTGAGGTTAGGAGGGTTTAAGTGCAGCCAAGAACTGAGTTATTCTGATGAATTTGATTTCTGAATTACATTGGGATAATTTGAAAATGTTGGAATTTGTCTAGTTTGATTTGTTGGTATTGAATTGAGATTTGAAATGATTGAAAAGAGATGGTTCGATTGGGACCCGAAAAGATGGCAAAGTCCAATTTTAAGGAGAAATGCTGTCCAATTTTTGTAAAAATATATGAAAAGTGATTTCATTTTAAAAATCTGATTTATAAGCATATTTTTGAGAAATTATTGATTTGATTTGTGAATAATTATTGGTGTGACTTAATAACACAAGATTTGAAAGGTCTGAATTTTATTAAAATAAAAAGTGGCTGAACTTCAAAGAAAACGTTTTAATTACTGAAAACTATTTGATTTGGATTTATTACAGAAAGCCTTATTTTTAGCTTGATTTATTAAGAAAGTATAAGGTTTTACATTCAGTTTTTGAGAGTAGATTTTGTTTCAAGTTATGTCTTGAATTCGGTTTATTAAGTAAAGGGACCTCTGCCACAGAAGAGTAGAGAATAGAAACTGAAAAGATATTGAGTGTTGTTAGGCCTTAGTGCCAAGTGTCTAGTGAGGACGGCGATACGTAACGCTCACTAAACACAATAGAGACGGCTCAGTGAGGACGGCGATACGTAACGCTCACTGGAGGCCGTGGGCCCTGTGTGTAAATGATTGTGCGGGGATATCCGTGTGTATGGAATGGCTTCTAGGAGAAAGTGGCACATGGTTCAGCTGGAGAATCAGCGCCTGCAAGTATTTGCAGAGGTCATGTTCGGTGTAAGACCCAGAACTTTTGAAGAAGGGCTATCATGAGCTAATTTCAAATTCAATACTTTTGTAGCTAACAATGATTTTATATGATTTGGACTAAATAATTAATATTTTAAAATATTAATACTACTGTTTTGGAAAATAAAGAAATTAATTATATTATTTCTAATTTTTGGATTTGAACATTTTATTGAAAATACTTTGTAAAATTGATGGACAAATAGTATTTTTTTATACATTATTATTGTTGGATTAAAACTTAATTCTAATTACTGTATTATCTCTATTTTTATTTGAAATTACAAAACTACCCTTAAGCCTAATTTTACCTAAACCCTAATTCCCAAATTGAAAAAACCCTAACCCTAAAACCTAACCCAGTTACCCGTTTTCCCCAAGACCCAGCAGCTGCAAACCACACACGGTCTCCTTCACCATGAAAGAAAGAAAAAGAAAGCAGAAAGGGGGAGAAAGACAGGGAGCTGCGGCAGGGAAGAAGAGAAGAGGGCCGCGCCGCTACCGCCGACAGAGCTACAGGGAGAGGGAGGCGTCGTTGTTCCACGTGGCCGCGCCGCCTTGGAGTCTGCTGCCAGGTCCGAGTCAAAGAAAGAGGAAGGCGTGGAGTCAACCTCGCGCAGAGAGGGACTCATAGGTGTTGTTGCGCGTCGTCGTGTGCCATCACTGCTGTCCGAGCCGTTGCCATTACCGTGGGTGAAGTTTGCTGCTAGTGCGAATTGAGCCGCTGCTGTGAGCTCGCGTCGTGTGCACCGTCATACCTTGGCCGTGTCGCTAGTGCCGTCATGCCCTGGTGCCGTCAAGTGAAGCCACCACCGCCTCTGGGGAAGGACCCGAAGAGTGAGAGGGAGCCCGCAGAGAGAACACAATAGCCAGAGGGGGAAAATAGTGTTTCTGCCATCGCCACCATCACCCTGGTTGTCGTTGTTGCTTTCACGTGATGGAGGAGGAAGTTGTACCACCATCTGAGTTGCTGCTGCAGTTGCCCGTACTGCTGTCGCCACTGTCACCATTGAGGCTCGCCAAACCTGCTCCTACTTCTAGTTTTTTGGAATCTGACCAGAACGCCACTGTCGCTGTTGGGGTTGCTGGGAAGAGGAGCTCAAACGGGAGAGAGGGGACAGGGAGGATTGTTGCCGCCCTAGTCACCGGGCATAGCTCGGGTGTTGCCGAAGCCACTGCTGGGGCTGTCGCTGCTTGATTCAGTCGTTCCTTCTTAGTTTCGGTAAGCGTTTTCGTTTCGAAAGCCCTTTAGTTACTGTTCTGTTATCGTACGCTGAGGTGTGTGGTGTTAATTGCTATAAGATTGAGTTTCGGTTGTTGTATGTCGCGATTAGAGTTGCTGTGGTTACTGCGGAAGTGGCTTGGAGCTGAGGTTGCGGTTGTCGGTGATTTCGGGTTGAGAGAGAAGGTTCCTGTGACGTGTTTGGGTTATGGTTTTGCATACTGAGGTAGGGGCTTTTCTAAAAAGCTATTTTTACTGGAATTATTATAAATGGATATTGGTGTGAGAATTATATACTTTTAGTGATTGTACCAGTATTATGTATTGTTTGGCTACTTTGGATGAATATGATTATATGTTTTGATTAGATTATTGTTTGGTTTTGATAAATGAATTATTGCTGAACTGTTTCTTTAAAGTTTTGGAAATGAGTTTAAACGGTTGATAATGAATTGATTTTGAAATGGTTTCCTTGAGATATGAAAATGAGATGACTGTTGGATTTAGCTTGCTTTTGAACTGATTTTGGATTTTGGACCATTGAAAAAGATTGTGGAATGGTTTAGTTGGGACCCGAACCGAGTGGCAAAGTCTAAGTTTTAGGAGAGGTGCTGCCAAAATTTCTATAAAAATCTTAGACTTTGTTTGAAAAATTATTTAGAAAGGTTTGGATTTGAGAAATGGTATTATTTGATTTATTAAGAAAATATTTATGTTTTTGAGCTTAATTTATTTTAGTAAACCATATGTCTTGAGTTCGATTTATTTAGAAATGAATTATTTTACCATTTGAATCACTGAAGGAAAGTATTATGCTCTAATATTGGTTTTAATAAAAAAAGGACTTTTGCTTTTGGTTAGACTTAAAGGTTTCGTTCAGAGGAGCTTTTAGTGATTTTAAAGGAAATTGGACTTTGACTGAATAATTGTGTTTGTGACATTTTGGAAGAAGTCAGAGAATTGGTTTTAAGGAGGAACCTGAAAGTGGTTTTAATTTAAATGAATCGGTTCCACTTCAAGTGAATTGACTTTGGATTGGGTTGGGACTTGTGACTTTATATGATCCGGTTTTATAATAAACTCTGTTTTTATTTGCTTAAACCAAGGATCTATGATTTTAAGAATTTCAATAAATTTTTAAGAAAATGAGATAGGTTGTCCTTCCCTAAAGTCTTGAGACTCGGCTGAGAAATTTTATTATCGAATCCTATATTAGGATGAATGATTTTGAATCCTTCAAAGGAGATTTTAATTTGGCCTGGTTTTGATATTTTGGAAATATGATGCTGAGGGTGACTTTGTTTTAGAAAAGAGAAAGTTACATTTGAGGAAAAGTGACTATGAGCCTAAAAAGATTTGTGAAATGGAGATTTTAAAGCCAAGGCTGGAAAGAATTGATTTTCGATTTCAAAGTAAATTGAATTAAGAAAAAGTGATTTATGGCTTGAATGGTGATTTTATGAGTTTGATGATGCTGGATGGTGGAAGTGCTTTTATGTTATGAGACGGAATGGGTGTATATGATAATGAATTATGGCTGATTTGTGAAATATGTTATGAGCCGGAATGGCTGTATATGATAATGAATTATGGCTAATTGTGGAATATGTTATGAGCCAGATGGCTGAGTATGAATATGAATTATTTTGAGCTAATAAAGTGATTGTTACACTTCCAATTATTTGAGATACAAGTTTCCCTGGGTGAAAGCAGTGGCTAGCCACCACGTGCTCCAGGTTGAGACTCGATACTCTGCTGATCCTATGTCGTAAGTGTGGTCGAACACTGTGAAAGTTCCGGATGAGCTCGCCCCCGTGAATAAACACCAGTGAGGGTGTTGGATGTGAATTATGATTATGATTGTGAATAACTCAAGTTGGGGATGCACGACAGAGGGACAATCCAATGGTTAGCTACCAGGACTTGTCGGGTTGGCTTTATAACCGACAGATGATATCATCAGCCACTAGGACAGGCATTCATCATATGCATTTATGTGACATTGTTTGGGTGTGCATATTGTACTTGGTTTGCCTTTGTGATTACTTGTGATTAACTGCTAATTGTCCTACTTGCAGTAACTGTTTGTTTGTGCTTGAACTTTCCTATTTGTGTTTGCGACTGAAACTCTGTTGGACTGTGGTGATTGGTTGTTGTTTAGGTTTTTTGGGCCTAGGGCCGTGGTTGATCATGAGGTGGGCCAAAGACCATGTCTAGTTGATATTTTTGGTTTGGAAAAATATAAAAAACTAATCTGGCTCAGCATAGATAAACCTTTTGAAAGGCTTTTGAATCTTAAGAAATGAACAGTTCCTCTTTCAGAAAAGATTTCAGATTTTCTTTTATAGTAAACCTTTGCTTTTGAAAAAAAAATGCATAAGGCAGTTATTAATCACTATAACGATTTTTATCTCGCGTATCCTATTAGAGTAATTCTGCAACCCTATAGTGAGAACCCTTTCGAAGATGATGTTCTGACTCCCCTACAGATCTTCTCTTTTCAGGTTGCAGACGACAAAGTTCAGAAGATATTATTTATTTTCTGTCAGACGATATTTTTGTATTGTTTTAGTATTTATGTTTCCCTCGCCTTTAGTTTTGCAAGTCTTGTAAGAGGGATAGGATTGTGATATGAGATGTTTGTAAATTAATATTTTTTTAAATTCGGTTCAAGTTTTAAACAGGCTCATATTTTAGTATTAAATATTATAAGAGTCGTCGTAATACCCGAGCTATCAGAGTGGCGCAGCCGGAAGTGTGACATTTTGATAGTTAGGGTGTTACATTCGGCATACTTCAGCTGGAGAATCAGTGCCTGCAAGAGGTTGAAACCTTACAGAGGTTATGCCGCTGGAACGCCTTATCTGACTTGCGAGTTGGATTGCTTCGGGTGCGGGTCGAAACCAGCAAATGAGCTCATTACCTGCGATAGGAATAGACATGCATCATACTTATTTGCGCATATTTATTTGTGAGTGTATTTCCTGTGATTGTGGGTGTGCTAAATGGTTGTCTGAATTATGTGTTCTATAATTGTTGAATTGAATTGTCCCTTGTTGACTGTTATTGCTGACCAAGTATATATAAAATGCACTTAACTTCTAATCCCGACCCTACTAAGAACTCCCCAGTTTTTACCCCCTATCTCCACCTTTTTCAACTATAGGTGCAAAGGCTCATTGCGAAGCTGCAGGAGCACAGAGGAATATGTTTAAGAGTTGAGTTGTTAGGATTTATTTTCCCCTCTCCTTGTTAGTTAGAGTTTTTAGAGGGGTAGGATTTGTTTTTTGGGAATCTTGAAATAAGTCTATGTATTTAATACTATGTGAATATATACACTTTTGTGATTTAGTGGTTTAAAATAAAGTCTCTTTTCGTTTTCTTAATTAAAGTTTCGGTTCGTATTCGCGAAGGCTCAATATTAAATAAAGATAGTATATAATAAAAAAGGTTAGAGGTAAGTAGCACTCGGACTTTTAGTACGATCATGAGGTGCTAAAAGTTAGGGTGTTACACAGTTCACAGTGCAGTGGTAATGTCAAACTTCTCCCACCTCTACCATTAATGAGTAGTGTCAGTATTTTTTAACAAAAAATTAACAAATTGAAGAATAGGAAGGATTTACACTAACCTGGAGGAGGAACGACGATGAACAACAATGACGATGACCCATGAAGTAGTGATGACAGTGGCAGACCCTGGTAGCAACGTCGGGACCTCTGGTGGCTTGGCTAGGACAATGCAGAAAAGGGACTCGTTTGATGCAGAGAAGACACGCACATTGCTGCAAGGAAAGGAACAATGGCCAGCGATAAAAACGGCGAGAAAAAGAGAGGAGAGGTAGAAAATGGTGAGAGAGAAAGAGAGAGGGGAGGGGGAGAGGTTGTAGAAGTGAGGGGTTTATATTTTGAATTTAGGACAATTGCATCATCAGATTTACTGCCAGATAAATTCAAAGATAAGGTGTTGGTCATTAACTAAACGTCGTGTTTCACTAATTTGTGTTACTGTTGGATTTAATTACGAAATTTTAAATATGACGGTAAGTTATTTCAAGAACGAATTTTCACTTATAACTATCAAAAAATCCGCCAGTAATATCTGTCACTATATCTGACAGTATTAAAATAATTTCTTATAGTGTCTAGAAAATTAGGTTGAGCTTACATTGTAATCAAGTTAAATATAGTAAAATTTTACCATAATTTTTGGTAGAAATTAGATATAAATTTTATTGTACTTGGAGGCCCAACCAAAATATATCGTTTTGTCATCGTCTTTATTTCTATTGCTACAATTTAAGGATAAGACAATAACTAAAATAATTTCATGATTTATCAATTCTGCTACATTAATTTTTCTTTTACTACTCTATTTTTCAGTTTCGTGATTTTTTTATTTATACTCTTATTCTTGCTTTTTTTTTCTTGCTTTTTTTTAATTATAGGAACAAAAGAAAATAAGAGAAATAGATCCACAACGAAGAAGAATGATATAAAGATCAGAAGAGGAAGAAATCATCTATCTACTTAATATACTAAAATTATGTTTTTTCTAAACTAATGGAAGTGAGGTGTCAATTTTTCGTGAATTTATTTTTCCGCCAAAATGAATTCACTATTTTCTTTTCTAAGTTTATTTTTTTTAAATATCTTTATTATAATTATATTATAATTAGCATTTAAGTACTAATGCATAATTATACTAATTTAGAAAAAATATCTTTATTAAATATCTTTATTATAATTATATAAAATAATCTACTTAATATACTAAAATTGGATTTTCTCCCAACTAATGAAAGTAACGTGTTAATTCCTCATGAATTTATTTTTTTTTCAAAATAAAAGCACTATTCTCTCTTCTAAATTTATTTTAAAAAATATCTTTATTAGAATTATATTACAATTAGCATTTAATAAATAATGCATAATTATACTAATTTAAAAAATATCTTAATTATAATTATATAAAAAATTAAACATAAATATATAATTCTAATTGCCATAAATATGATACTAACGTTGATAGTGGTAAATTGATATTGCAATAATTAATTTCTATAATTATTTTTGCACTACTAAAGGCTATATATAGTATTTTTTTGTGGTTCCTGAGTCTAAATCTAAGAGTCAAAGCATTCTTTTTTGCTAATTTGTTATTCTTCTTTGACTGGACAATTGTTTCCAAGGAGCTTTATAGGTCAAGTTCAAGTCTCATCCCTTCCACGATTTCTACGTTTGTCCGAAAATATTTGAAGTGGATCATATAATGAGATTGAATTTTCTCAATTTAGGTTCAGTTTTAAAAAATTCGTGTCAACCTTGAAGATGCAATTCAAAATTGGTACTATATTTAAATTTTCTTCTCTTAAGCTTTTTGTATTAAAAATAATTCTATAACATATTATGATTTTTTTAGAAACTACTAGCCTTCTGGTGCATTAATACAATGCCATTGAGAAGAATAAAAGTCAATTTAGTTTGACAATTTTAATAAGAAGATGGTCTGAATTTATACGAATTCTAAATGTTCGATCTTATGATGTTATTTCGGTTGGTTGTTACGAGAATGACTCTAATTATATGTTCTAAGGATTAGAATAGATTAAATATTATTTAAATAATTTAGTTCTAATATTAGTATTTGATTAAACAAAAATGCTATTTGTACACCAAAATCAGCCACCAATATATTTGTGTAAAAATACAAATGTGGTTTAATTTATTTTAATGTGTATTTATATTCTAACATGTATGTTATATTGGTGGCTGACTTTAGTGGTTGATTTTGGTGTACACATAGTATTACTCTTGATTAAATTAGTTTTAGAGAAATTTAAATTGTTGTCTTAATTTATATATTATGACTATTTTTTTGGATATGTTATTTTTAAACTTTTTAATATGGATTTTTTTATTTTTAAGTTTGTTTTCTTTTTTGGATATATGTATCACTTTTTTTCTTTTGTATTTCAGATTAGTAATGTAATTATTAAGAGAAGGTAATTCATTACCAGATTAGAATGATTAAAAGTTTAATTATATTGTGTGGACATAGTGGTTGATTAATTAAGATTAAGGCGTGAAAAAAGAAAAAGAATCACAATACGTAGGCTCAAAAATTATGAAAATTACACATGACATTAATAATAAAAAATAAAAAATTATTGAATGATTGTAGACTCAAAAAAAATTAATCATGATCAAAAAATAATTAATATATATATATATATATATTTTCTCATATTTATCATTTAAAAAATTTATAATTTTGATATAGTCTTTATTCTATTTTTTTTCATACCTAATGGCTACTAGCTACGATCCTATCAATAGTATCACCTATAGTAGATTATACGAAGAAAAAATATGGAAAATAAAGATAAAAATTATAAGGCTATAGAAAGTTTCCCATCCAAGTTTGACAAGAGTAAGATGGCTTACATAGAAATAGTTCTAATAGATGATAAGATTAGTTGATTCGTTTACTAAATTTTTTCAAGTAATGCTAAGTTCAATTTATAACGCACTGACAGTGTAAAGCGTTTTACACAGTCGTGCAATCACATCCGTTCTTTTGGATGACCATTTACGTGGTCAATGAGAAAGGTATTTATTTTTATTGATGTGTCATTACATAATTGGATGCATATGTAAAATTACTTTACACTGTCAGTGCATCAAAATTAAATTCTTATAAATATTTGTAGTTCATATTTTAAGTTAACTAGTACTTTTACCCATAATAACATTACGAGAATATACATTTTTTTAAAATTACAGTCCACTTTGTTCTGACAATATAAATTATACATGACACAAAAGATTTATAAAATCAAACTACTTTTATAAAAAAAGTCGTAGGTTGACAAAAGTTTCTGACTAAAAAGTCCAAGGTATTTATAGATAAAAATCAAATAAAAAGATTTTTAGTTATTATTTTTATATGAAAATGTCTAATTTTTTATTAATAATTAATTTTAATATTGTATCTAAAATTTGAAACAATTTAATGTGTATACTTTTATATTTAATTAGTTTAATTTTAATGTAATTAAAGAATGTCATGTTGCATATTTTGATTGTCAAATTAGTAATTAGTCATTGATATTAATAATGATATATAAAATAGATAGAGTGGTTGAAGGAATAAGAGAGATAGAGAAAGGAAGAGGAAGGAGGGGAGAACTCTTTAATTTTGGAAGGAAAGATTTGAATTCAATTGCAATGAGGGAGTGACATGTGGCACATTTTGGTTGTAAAATTAGTATGGAGGAGGAATAACTCTTTAATTTTGGAGGGAAAGATTTAATTTCAATTGCAATGAGGGAGTGATATGTGGTACATTTTGGTTGTAAAATTAGTATGAAGGAGGGAAGAATTCTTTAATTTTGGAGGAAAAGATTTAATTCCAATTACAATAAGAAAGTGACATGTAGCACATTTTGGTTGTAAAATTAAAAATATATAATAGATTTTATAAGTACACCATTTCACAAGTTAAAGACAATTCTTTTTAATAGCTTTGTAAATGCTAATAGCTTTTATATTTAATTTATTTTGTAGTACAATAAAATTCATTGTCCAATAAAGAATTATTTGACAAAAATATTTAAGAATGATTTGGTAAAAAGGAAGGTCTATGTCTTCTCAAATTTTGAGATTGAAAAATCAAGCGGAATATATCTTCTGACCGTACACACGTGCAAAATATCTTTTAAGAAGGAGTCACGTATAGTATATAATATGGTCGATGATAGTATATAATATGGTCGATGATCGTAAAATTTTGGATAATTATTTAGATTTACTTGCCCGATATATTAAAATAAACAAATGAACGATTCTACTTATTTGGTACGTAGTTAATTTATATTAACCCACACAAAATTATTTTTCTTTTAATTTTAAGTTTTGCCAAAAAATTGTATAATAGTATCATTTTATCCATAACAAAAATTTTAACAGTTTATTTATGAAAATATTTAAAATTGTATTGTGATTTTTTTTAAAGGTATATCCTTTTATTAATATACTATTGTTAGTTGTATCGTTTAACATAAAATAAATCAGTAAATTTTCTTTATTTTATACACGTACAAAGTTATAATTTCTTATATTATTTACTCATTTGTTCTTAATTTGATATTTTTAATTTAAATTTTTTTGTTCAATTAAATGTTATTGGACTCTTGACTGAAAAAGAAAAATTTATATCATAGTCAAAAATAAAAAAATGACCAATACATTATGATTGATCTTCATAATTTGTAATATGTAAAATTTTAATATTTTAATATGAATATATTGTGATAGTTGATTTCTTTTATCATTCTTTTTAATATGAATATACACAAAGCCCAGTGTTGATTGATTTTATTTTCTAGAAGTTATACTTGTGATGGATGATTTCTTTTATCATTCTTTTTAAAATTTTTGTGAAGTCGGGGAAAGGTACCCTTCAGACAAAATCTCATATGCACAGACTCATTAATAATGATAATTAGGTAAGGTGGAAACCTAGTCAAAACACAAGTATTGAGACTAATTAGGAGTTATGACTTTTAATACGCAATGAATGAGGTTTAATTTGCCACCGACTATAATTCATTAGCATCAACTCAAATTCTTTATCTTTAGTGTGAAGCTACATGTGCTCAATGTTACGAAAATCGGACCGATTAGTTCAATCAAATGAACTAAAAATTGGTTTTTTTTTCCCCGATTTGGTTCACACATAAAATCTATTTGCAAAAAGATCAGTAAAAAAAAGTCCATAAAACAAGTAGAAAAACGGCAAAGCGGTTGAATAAGTGCCGTTTTTCAAGTTCAGATTTGAAGAAAAAAATCAATTTCAAGTCCTCAAATCCTAAACACGGAGTTATATTTTATTTTGGTTCTCAAGATTGACGAGTTGTATTAATTTAATTTTAAATTTTTTAATTGTTATAATTTAATTTTTTAAATTTAAAGAGGTGCATTAATGTAATTTTTTTTTGTATATTTTCTGTCGTTAGAAATCAACACTAATGATAACGTGGCTCAAACCTTGTCACGCTGAACATATTAAAATGACTTTGTATGCATTTTAGTACTAAAAAAGACACTAAACTACTTCGTCGTTTGAGAGTTTGAACAATATTAAAACTATTGTTCAAACCCTCAAACGATGAAGTTTAGTGCCTTCTTAAGCATCAAAACCCGTATAGCGTCATTTTAATATGTCTAGCGTGACAAGACTTGAGCCACGTTATTAACGGTGTTGAGCTCCGGCAACTGAAAAATACACGAGGGATTACATTGGTGCGGTTTTTTAAATTTGAAAGACTAAATTGTAGCAATTAAAAAGTCAGAGACTAAATCAGTGCAACTCCCCAATCTCTAAGACCAAAGTCGGACTTTTTTTTTGAAAGAAAATCTCAACACAAAAGTGGAGCACAGAGAATAATAGCACAGGTAATACAAAACAAAATAACTAAAGGAGAGTCTAACAAAACAAGCAAACAACAAGAATATCCCCTTGTCATCTCTGCCATTGTCATAAACAACAAAAGGAGTCAGCACCTAGCCACTCCTTGTTCAGAAAAGACATGTTAATTATCTCCTCAACTATTTCTTTATTTTGAAAATTTCTTCTATTTCTTTCCAACCATATGTTCCAAAAAATCGCATAGAAGCACACCATCCATCTCTTACATTCTTCCTTCCTATTTCATATCTCAGTTCAGCTTAGGAAATGTTCCTTTAATGTACCTGGATAACACCATTGACAACCAACATATGATATCTATGCACACCATAACTGCCAAGAAAAACTACAGCCAAGAAACAAGTGGTGTCCATTTTCAACACTTTCGTTACAAAAATGTACATAAAATATCTTGTTGGTTAATAACCTTAAATCGACTCAGTCTCTCCTTCATATTGACCCTGCCAGTCAAGACAAACCAGACAAACAACTTCACTCTTGGTGGCACTAGCCCTTTCCATATAGCCCTAGTAAAGCTGTAGCTTGTTACATTGTCTGGGACTAATTCCGCCTGCAACACCTGCACAAATGAGTTAGTAAAAAAAAATACCTTGTTTATCATATTTTCACACCACTCTATCCTCTCTACCATATGCCAGTTTGACCAGCCTTAACGTATCATGCATCTGGTTTACTAGATCCAACTCCCATTGGAAGAGATCTCGCCTCCATTGGAAGTTTCTTATCCACTCAAACCCATCCCAGAACCCACAATCTCCTATCACTGATCCTCTTTGGTTTGAAACTGAGAAGAGTCTTGAAAAATGATCTTTCAAATAACCTCCAAGAAGTCAGACATCCTCCCAGAATCGAGTACCTCTCCCATCATTGACCTCCATAGACAAACCAGTAATCAACTTCTATCTAACTTGTTGATTCGGGAACTGTAACTGACAAATACCCTTTTACGGATCCCCTGAGCAGGTAGTACCTGGGTGGATAGAAGCTCATTTGGATTCAGGTTATTACATGAGCAAACCACCTTCTTTTACAACGGCCATTCCTCCTTAAAAAAACGCCACCACCACTTAAACAAAAGAGATGTGTTGGGAATCATAGCATCCCCAACTCTCAACCCGCCTAACCTTTTAGGAGCCTGCACCACTTCCCACTTAACCAAAGCCATACCATTCCTCCCATCCTCCTTACTCCATAGAAATTTTTTCTGCAAAGAAATTAGTTTCTCTACAACACCCTTTGGTATCTTATATAAGCTCAAATAATAAACCGATAGACTATTCAACACAGATTTGATAAGCATCAACTTACCGGCTTTATTGAGAGGCTTGACTTTTCAGAGGCAAAGCTTCTTCTCTACTTTGTCTATTATTGGCTTCCATGTCTTAACCAACCTCGGGTTTGCTCCTAGCGAGATACCCAGATATTTGACTGGAAGAGTAGCTTCCTTGCAGCCCAGCTCACTATACATACGTTGTATCCACTACTCGTCACAGTTAATAGAAATCAAGCTAGATTTATTAAAATTAATACTTAAACCCGACATCAGCTCAAAGCAACGAAGCAGCCTCCTGTAGTTCTTGATGGTCTCTTCCTCGGGAGGGCAGAACAAAATTGTGTCATCTACAAACTGAAGATGTAACAACTTTATGATCTCTCCTAACCAACAACGGAGATATGCGATCATTTCTAACAGCCTCTCCAATTATCCTATGTAGGACATCAACAACAAGAACAAAAAAAATAGAGACAGTGGATCACCTTGTCACAAGCCCCTTTTCATCTTGAACGGCTTAGAAGGTGAGCCGTTTATCAATATTGACATTGAGCACGTACTGACACACTCCATAACATATCCCCTCCATCTTCGTCCAAACCCCATCTTTTGCAGCATAAGGTCCACAAAACTCCACTTGACTCTATAATAAGCTTTCTGAAAATCTAACTTTATTATTACCACTTGCTTCTTCCTCAGTTTGATCCACTGAATCGTTTTGCACGCAATAAGGACCCATAATGTATCTTCTGTCCCTTGACAAAAGCACTCTGTGTCTCGTCAACTAGTCCTGGCATAACTGCTCGCATTCTCCTCACCAACATCTTCGAGGTTACCTTATACACATACCACACTATACTAATCGGTCGGAGGTCTACCAAAGTCGGACTTAACTCCCCTAAATACACTCTTAACAAATCTAATAACGTCTCTTCCTCTCTTTTTCTTCTTGTTGGCTCTTGGTGGTTCTATCTCTTGCTATGTCTACTACAAGGAAAAAATAGTATTTTTATTACAAAACAATTTTGTAACAAGTAAAACTAGGAATTTTTTTAAAATAAATAATTTAAATATTTTATTTAGGGAATAGGTCTTTTTACAAAAAATAAAATTATTATTATATATGGTAATATTTTGTAATAATATTTTTTAATATAACAACAAAATTTATTACAAAAGCGATAACAATGTTTTACGTATAAAATATTTTCTGTGACAATTTTTAGCTGTACAACAACGAGGAGGACACTGGTGGGGGTTGGAGTACGATGGCCATGGCTAAGAGAGTAAGAACTAAGAGTTGTGACTAATACTTGTATGTGTATTAGTGGTATTAGGGCTTCTAAACTTGCTACAATAATAGAATTTCCACATTATTTTTATAATTTTTTATTTATATTCGACTATTTAAATATCTTTGTATTTAAAAATAATTTTCAGTAAAATTTAAAAATTGACACTTAATAAAGATTATATATTAATTTTCAAACAATAAAAAAATAATTTTTTAAGAATCTAGAATGACATTAATGAATTATAATTTTGATGTTAAACAGTTAAACGAGTACGTATATATGAATATGAAATAGAGTTCTAAAATATTCTCATCCATAATCACTACAACAAACGCGGCAGATGGCGGCGGTTTTCTGACCGCCGCTAAATATTCTGCAACGGTTGGTCGACTGTTGATAATAAGGGTGCAAGTAAACCTTTAGCGGCGGTTTTTTATGACTGCCGGAATAACTGCAGCTAAATTGTGTTTCGCGGTGAATACATTTTGCGGCGGTTAGCAACCGCTGCTATCTTTCAGGTCTGATTTTAGACCCTTTTTGCGGCGGCTAGATAACCGCCGCTATTTAATTTAGTTAAAAAATAGGATTTTGCGGCGTTCCATAGTAACCGCCACTAAAAGTTCAATTTTTTTTCATTTAAATTGATTATTTGAATTTTGGATTCATATCACAATTAATATTTAAAAAATATTTTAATTTTAAAATGTTACGTATTAATTTAACTGATTATGTTTAGAATTACAGTAAAAGAAAATACTTGACTTAAAACACAATGCTAAGGTATTCCAACTGATATATAGATCACAAAAGAAAATAGTTAATAACAATTTGTTCTCAAAGTGCACTGTTCACAAAGGAAAAAAATAAATAAATTGTGTTTAAGATTCCTATTTTGTTCCACTCTCCAAAGACTTCAACTGTGCATCAATTTCATGTGGTAAAGTATGTCCTTGCTGTTGGATGGTGTATTTTACCAGGTTTTTCATGGTCTGTATCTTTGCCTTGTCTTCTACTACCTCTGCCTTATGTTCTGCTACTGTTGCCTTGAATTCTGTAATTTTCGCCTTTTGTTCTGCTGCCACTGCCTTCAATTCTGTAATCTCTCTTTGATACTCCTCAATTTGCACTCCAGAATTTGATTGTGTAGTCTTACGAATAATTTCGGTTAGACATGGTCCAAAACCTAACCCCCGAACTCGTCCTGAATACTCCTTTCCAAGGACTTGCGCAAGCGAATCAGTAACAGAAATCTCCTTCGAGGTTTCACCTTGGCTCTCGATACTCGCAATCACTTCCTACAGACATACCAGAGTTAAGTTTTTGTGTTTTCCAAGTTAGCAACATGAATAGAGCAAGAGATGTAATTCATTCTTAACCAATACTTACTCCAACAACACGTGCATCATCATTCATATATGAGCCATCCTTTTTTTATGAGTCATAATAAACATCTCTCCTCTGCTAATGCGTCTTTGCTGTTTTTTCTTCTATAACCACATTAAATATTTACACAATCATACATGTTACAAAAGAATATGACAAACCACAAAAATATGTATCAAAGATAATACACACATAATTACCTCTTCATCCTTTAGCCTTGCCGTTGTCTTAGAGCCCCAGTATGTGTATATAGTTGCTTCGACCGATTTAGAGCATTTTGTCTACACTTTTTCTATAAATAAAGACACAAATACAGTTGATCATGCAATTAATGTTTTAAAGTAATGACCCCTTCATAGTGTCCCGGATTTTTTTTAGGGTTTGAAACTTATTTGACTGATTTTTGGCTTTTTAATTCTATCACTTTCAATCAATTATTTTATTCAGGTATTAAAAATGTTTAAAATTGCAACACTAAATGGAGTACCAATTCAATATTAATTACCTTCGTAGATTCCTTCAAACGATAGTTAAGAAACCATCTCCACTGCTGTGCATCTATTCTTGATGGTTTACGCTTGGCATTTTCTTCGAAACTCTCTTCCTCGTCATAAACCTTGTGGAACAAGTGGTTTCTTGCTTCCTTCCAAATTTTTCCTAGCCTTTGAATCATTACCCGCTTTTTTTTCCGTTGTCATCCTCCTCATACCAAAAGGTGTGCTAAAAGTTTGAGACATAATGCGATGCACGTCCACAAATAGAAAAGTAAGAATTTGATCTAATTTTACATAACATAATAAATTCCAAATTTTAATATCATACCTTAATTGTGTCATATGCATGTTCCTTTAAAGCATTGTCCATTGTTTTCCAACTATCTGCATTGATGGGAAAATGTTGAAAGTAAGCACCCAGACTCCCTAGAAACCCACTCAATAATCCAGCTGCCTGACCGATTGGTTGCAACTCTTCATTAAACTCCATAATGATTTGTCTGCTAGGAGGAAGTACTATAGCCTCCTTGACACTCAAACTCATCGTTCTTGTGACGCCATCATCTAAGAAACAAATTACAAGGATTAATTGCATTAGTGTTGCCTTAAAATTAAAAAGAATACCAAAGTCATCCAATTATAATTAAATAATCCAGACTAAAGATAGAAATTTTACCGCTTACAACAACACTCCAATAATCTGTATCCTTGCGACCATTGGACTTGTCACTGGGTACAGCTTCTTCTTCAGCATATAAGTCATCAACGTAATCATCCCATGAGTCAACCTCAGTAGCCTCGAGATCATAATCTTCATCATCCGAAGAACTTTGGGCAGGCTCAGCAACATGTTCAGTCTCAGCATTGATATGCTGAGTTTTGTCAGCAGTGCCAGCGTTGGAGATACAGTTGTACTGCGGTTTCCTAGGCATATTTTCAAACCTTCAAGCAAACTAGTAACACTTATTAGATAGTAAAATCTACCAAAAGCCAATGATAAAAATGGAATAAATTTAAAATTTCAGTGTAACTAAATAGATTACATGCCTTACATAAAAATCACATCTATTACTAAAATTTTGCAATCAAAATGACACCATAGATTTGACAACATGAAAACTGTGCAGGAGAACACATAAGATGAGCTTCCTAACAAGGGTTTAAATCGAATGAGAAGTGTTTGAGAAAAAAAACAGATTCAAAGATTGCAATCCAAGTTAGTTAAGGAAGGGTTGTGATTTGAAGCAGCACTAGTACAGTAGTTTCAACTTTCTCTGTTTATAGTAGTATTATTTCAGCCATTAAATTACCTACCATACCCTTTTTCTCTTTTAATATGTAATTTTTATCACATTTAAATGTCTTCGGTCAACAAAACAAATATTAAAAAATTTATTGAAAATAAAGTTAATATATTTAATATTAGTCAAACTTTAAAATTTGTTTCTTTTCATTTTTTCTCTTTTATTCTAAGTGAAGGAAGCCCTTAACAGGACTCAATAATTTACTGAATTTAATTAACTAAAAATAAAAAATGAATTCAATCAAAGAAAACGTAAAATAGCTACAAGCTTTTATCAATTTTAATGGGTTAACAAAATTTCCTGACTATCCAATACCCCATAAATCTAACATTAGGCGTACTATCAATTTTCATAGACTTTAGTAAATATACAACAAATTTCTTAAGCACTTAAATTATGTTAAATAAAACAATAATGATAGAATATTCCTTGGATAAATTGAAAAGTTAATAATGATAGAATAACTCACCACAAAGGCAGCAAAGGAGTGATCTCAACAAGGACCAGACCAACCGAAGACAATGAAAGACCTTATACAAGTACAGCCAAGAGGAATGACGAATACAATGAACGTATTAATCTGGTCAACAAAACACGATTCCAAGCTGCAACAGAGGAGGAGCAACAATAGCAGAAGTGCGCAGCGTAGTGTATATAGGAGAGTCTGGCGCAATGGTACGGCGAGATAAAATAAGGCTTGTGGCCCCAAATTAGGTGTACGAATATGAGGAGAAGTTGGTTTGGCAAAGTTAGGGTTTTCAGTGAAACAGTGTGTGCTGAGGGGTATAAACGTGTGGGAATATTAAAGCTAAAATTTTGGATTTGTTACAAAAATCTTTCCTGGAATATTGGTCCTGATTTGTGCCGTTACACTAAATGAGACTTCTATAAAATATATTTGTGTTAATTGATTATCCTTCAGCATAGTAATGCATTGTGCGTTGTTAATTAAGTTTAAATATAACGTGTAACTACTTCTATTAAATAGATTTAAATTCTTCGTTGGTCATATTTTTTATTTTATCTTTTTAGTAAATTTATTTTAAATATTAAAATTTAGAATGCTTACACAACAAATTTAAACTTTTTTGAATGTTGATTTTTTTTAAATATTTATTGTTATTTTTTCTAAGGAATTTGAAGCCAAATATGAACAGATATATTTTATGTTATGTAAAGGTTATATAAATACTTCTATATTCTTCTACTAAGACAGAGGAATTCTTATTATGAACTATATTCTTTAATTCAAATTCCATTCCCTAAAGTCAACATCTATTACTTTTCATTTTTTTTCTTGGTTTTGTTGTCATATTCACCCAGGTACAGGTGTTAATTTTATATGTTAAATTCATTCTGCATGTGAAATTATGTTCTTCACTCCTAACTTAGGCTAATATCTTTTCGAAAAAATTATTTTACTTGCTAATATTTTTCTAATATTTCAATTAACTATTTGAAAATGTTTTGATTATCTTCTTCATAATTTTTCGTTACCATTAGCGGTACATGTTTTTTGCTTTCTAATTAATGATTATAAAGTTTATGACCTAGGTTGATTATGTTCATCTCTATTGACTCTATGTGCCATGTTAATGTTTTTTAGTTTGTAATTAAATCTTTTTAATTTAAAAATTAAAATGAATTTTTTATACTTTAATTATTTAACTATCAAAAAAAATAATATTTATCATAGCTATTTAATTATGATTACTATTTCACCACCATGACATAAATATTAACTAACTTTCATAAACCACAGTCACTAATATATTACGTAACACAAATTTTGTTTTAACTCATTTTTCATATATTAATCCTCAATTTAAAATATTGAATGAACACTCATGGATCTCTTTTTAACTTGAAATCATGAATCCTGAATTTTCAACTTCTGAAAAAATAAATTTAATTCAAAGGTACTGTATCTATTTTGAGTGTATTTTATTATTTTAATTAAGAGAATTATCTATTTACTCCCTCTTAATGAGTATAAATTTTCACTATAAAACACCTTTATGAAGTCAATGTTTTTTAAATGATTCTCATGTTTAATAAATTATCATTTGCTTAACTAAATTTTGTAGCTGTGCACCGTATAATTAATATAAGCATTGGTGTTTTTTCTAGAGACCTTGAATTCAATACGGCGTCATGGCGGACGACATCCCTAATAAAGATTTGTTTGTAGTTTCTGACTCTAAAGCCGTAGAAGATGGGCGACATATCTAGGGGTGTTCATGGTTTGGTTAATCCAAAAACCAAACCAATTTTTTGGTTAACCAAAAATATAGTATTGGTGAATTAACCAAATTGGTTTCATATGATAATACCGGTTATTAATCGGTTAGTAAAATTCAAAACCAGTTTTTAACCGGTTATTAAAACAAAAACTGGTTTTAAAAAATTAACCAATTTTTATATAGAAAAACCGATTTTATATAAAAAAAATTTTACACTAAAAAATTAGTTTTTATACCAAAAAATTGGTTTTTACACCCAAAAACCAATTTTTATACAAAAATTAATTTTTTTACATATAAAAACCCAAATTTTTTATCTTTTTTCTTTTAAATTATTTTTTAATCTAAAAATTAATTTTTTTCTTTCTAAATAATACAAGTAACATTTGTAAATAATAAAATTCCTTCCATTATAAATTATAATTACTTTTCTAAACTTTTGGTGGCAATACTTATCACATACACCTACTAAAGATAATGGAAGTGAAACATTAAATATTGGGTAGAAAAATAGTTGGTAAAGCAGGTTAATAGGGTGATAAAAGAAAAATAATGGTCCCAAGAGCATTCCCTGTTTAATCTATCATGATTAATGATGAGAATCATTTCTGGGTCAACTTGCACAAAGTGCATACACAAAGGAAAATGCGAACAATACCTAAATTCAGGAATTACAGTTGGAAATGTGGACAAGACAAGGTGTATAACATCATAGATTAGTGGGCATAAATTTTTGACAAGTTTATCATACATTGCAAGACTAAAAGAAGCAGCAAAGAATGAGCACCAAAGAAAAGAACCCGAAATTCTCATCTAGGGAAAGCTACCCCATCAACAATTAACTTAGTAAGTCTAATCTCTTCACCACTTATAAAACAAACAATCAAGACTTTCTAGTCATCCTCAAGCGCAATTGAACCTGGGCCCACTGAACAAGTAATGTCCTCTGATAAAATCAAATCTGCACACAAAAAAACTATATTTATAAATTTTAAAAAATTATAATTATAAGTTAAACTAAAACATTTTCTAAGTAAATCATATGATATATTTAAGAAACATTTAATATTCAATTTATCTTGCTCGACCTTTTCAAGATCTTCGAAATTCTCAGGTGCATGAGAAGAGAAAAAGTATCCTTTAAGCCAATCTTCAGTACATACAAGGGCTTCTACCATCTTAGGAGTCAATGAGCTACGATATTGATCAATGATTCTTCCCCCCATACTAAAAGCGGACTCAGAAGCCACTGTTGAAACTGGTATAGCCAATATGTCCCGTGCCATATTTGCTAGGATGGAAAACCGATTCGAGTTAACCTTCCACCATCCTAGAATATCCAAAGGCTTATCATCTGGCTCACAGTCTTCATTCAAATAATGATCAAGCTCAGATTTAAGATTGGATTTGCGACCGGTTGATCGGTGATATAACCCCATATCATAAATGTCTTTGGCTTTATCACTTGCACTTGGTTGGGAGAGGGTATCATCTTGGTTTCCTTCTTTTGCACCTAGATATAAATTATAAAGTGAATGAAGACAAGAAGACAACTTTGTCTTCAATTCACCTCCCACTTCCGCACCAAAAGAATTAACTAGGAACCACTCAACATAATCCAACTTATGGCAAGGATCTAGAACTACAGCAATTAACAACATGTTAATAGTTTTTGCATTTCCTCAATACTTGTTGTATTTTGCTTTCATCTTACTTTCCATAAGACTTATGCTCAAATCATCATCATCACGATATTGTTGAATCCTCCTTCCAAGAGCAAACACTTCTTTCATGTACAAGTTATTGGTGACATAAAAGGATCCAGAGATGCGAAATGTAGCATCGTAAAACATCTCTAAAAATGGTAAGACGGACTTAGCATAATCCCAATCTTGGATTAAAGGTACCCCTCTTCCCTTGTTTAATTCTTCAACAAATTTTTTGTCTTGCATCTCTAATAGCTCAAATGCCTTCTGATGCTTTAAGGCTGCTACTAACATTAAGTATGTAGAGTTCCATCGCGTTTCAACATCTATGCAAACAAGACTCCTATGTGGAATATTCTCTTGTGTAATACATGCCTTGAACCTAGTTAATCTTGAAGACCGAATCATCAATCTCCTTTAATCCATCCTTCACAATCAGGTTTAAAATATGTGCACAACACCGCATATGGAGATACTCTCCATTCAAAACTGAACTCTTCCAAGAAATCAGCCTTCTTTTTAAATACATAACTCCTACATCATTAGACGATGCATTATCAACTGTCAAACTCAAGATCTTGTTCAACTTCCAGCTATTCAAGCAAGCTTCAACATTTTGAGCCATAATCTCTCCCGTATGGCCGGTGACTTGGCAAAAATTTAGTATTTTCTTTTGCAACTTCCAATCCACATCAATGAAATGAACAGTCAAACACATATACGCCATATTCTGACACGAACTCCAGTTATCAGTTGTAAGACAAACTCTTCCTCCATATTTAGAAAAGTATTTTTGAAGTTGAACCTTCTTTATTTCATAGAGCATCAAGATGTCACGTGCCAATGTAATACGTGAAAGAGTGTTGAATCCTGGTTGTAGAGCCGCCGAATATTCTTTAAAACCTTGACTTTCTACAAATCGAAAAGGAAGCTCCTCACGAACAAACATTGATATCAATTTTTCCCGGGTATATTCTACATCAAACCTACCCACTTGTGCTTCTGGGCTAGGCGATGTGCCTGTTTTCTGTCATTTGCCTCTATCTGAACTAGGATTGCTTATGCAAATCTTTAAATGTGATCTCATTGCACTTGTTCCATTCCCGCACTTGATCACTTTCATACAGTGTTGACATTGAGCCTTATTTTCATCATCAGATGTTCTCTTGAAGTGGTCCCAAACTGTTGATCGATTTTTGCGTTCAGATGATGTAGTTGGGAGAGGAGGTAATGTAGAAGCCGAATGCTCTGCAGACTCTAACATGGGAACATCACGATCGGCTACCTCATTCTGAATAAGAAGCCATAAAATCTAATTATTAAATACTTCAACAAAGCAAAGTTATCAAGCACAAAGCCAAGTTCAAACAATATATACATATACTTTGAAACTGATTCCAAGGGTGTTCAAAATGTTGATGTTCACAATATAAACAATATATGTGCTAATGCCTAATGGATAACATATACATTAATGACCCTCTTCCATTTCCTTTTTATATTTTTTTGTTTATATTTTTTGTTATTAAACTGGGTTTGCTTTCATTTCCTTTTAAATATAACTAGGTAAACACAGATATAATTTTATACAAAGTACAACGGCATCGTGCTATCTACATAGTTGATCCCACTGAATACAAGGCTTAGTTTAGCTATTATATTAGAATGCACTACCAAATGATGACATGCAACTCTGGTTACTTTCCTACCAAAGGAGATAAACCATATGGATGTTGTACTACTTATTAGTTTAGCTATTATATTAGAATGCACTACCAAATGATGATAATGCAGTTATTACTTATTAGTACATTCTAATCCAAGCCATCAAATGTTCCAATCTGATATAAAAACAGGAATAGGAGTATAGAACATAAGCTTCCTTTGTTGACCACTATATTTTATGGGATTAAAAAAGTTATAGTAAATTATAGACATGTATCAGTCATTCAGTTGCATGTTAAAATTAAGTCATTCTTCTTCTATGACACACAATCAGACACTTTTTGTTCTCTAAACAAATTAAATATTAGTCATAAATCACACCAAAATACAATGAAGTATCTCTCCAAATAAAATAATTTGAAAAATGAATAAAAATGCATTCTCTGTTGCCTTTTTTTCCATAGATAAAACAGAACCAAGACAATTAAATATAACTATAGAGTTTAACAATAGTCAAAACAGAGGTCTGGAACCAAAATTACTTGCTTTTGCTTTCGATAGATTTTATATATAACTAATTATTGAGAATGATCGCATAAAAAAAGATAAAAGAATAGGAAAATATTTTATCTTCACTTTGTATTAGAACTTTTAATTACAACAAAGTAACTGATTTAAGCATACGAATACTGATCCTTCCTAAAACAATTGCTAGAAGCACATCCAAAGTATATCATTATTAAGCAAAACAGAAGCAACCTGTATTGTTCCTATAAGGATTAAAATCTAATAGCTGACCTAATCATGTTCTAATAGCTGACCTAATCAATAAGGATTAATACTTATTTATATTTAAAAATAAAAGCACATTAAAAGGAATGGATAAAAAATGAAAGCATATTAAAATGAAAGCATATCAAGTGTTTTCCCCATGAATAGAAGTGTAGCTTATCATACCCAGTAGGAATTCAACTTTCTAGAATACTAGACCACTAGCAAAAGGTGTCAAAGTCTCCCACCAAACTAAAATGATGAAAATTTAGTAATGAAAATCTTAACATGATCACAAATTATTTTTTATACAAGCTGATGGAAAATTTGTTGGAATTTTGAGCTAATTAAATTTAGATTAAGAAATTAGTATATCTGAAAGAACTTGAGTTCATTAGTTCTACTTTCTATACAATATTTTCTCTGTTATTAGAAAAGACCATTATATTCCATGTTCTGTGAAATGAATGCTAAAAGTTTAGTTATTATGCTTCTAAGATTAGAATAAAAAATGTTGCCCAGTGAAGAAATTTGTAGCTATAAAGTTGCAATAGAGTGAATAATGCATGATGAGACAGATAATTAGAACAACAATTCTCCATTCAATTTATAGTTTAATGGTGCAGAAACATAGCATAATGCAGCAGCCAGAACAACAATTCTCCATTCAATGAGACAGATAATTAGAACAATAATTCTCCATTCAATTCATACAAATTAATTAAGTCTTAACAAATCAAAAAGTGAACCATAGTGAAGAAAAAACTTACAGTAGAATCCATTGAAATGAAGAGTTCAATACTGAGAGATTTAAAATCTGCACATTTTCAATCCATTAAAATGAAGAAGTCAGAAGTATACTAATGAAGAAACAAAACAAAACAAATCAACAAAATAGAAAAAAACCCAGATAACAAATCCAACTCAGAACTCAGAACCAAGGGCAAGGAGGGGGATTACCTCAATTGATGAGCTCCGGCGAGCCACCGACGAAAGAAGAATGGGAGGTCGAGGCAGAGAGATAGAGTCGCGAATCAAAGAGGTAAAGGTAGAGGTCTGATGAGCCACCAGCGAGCTCCTGCGAGAGGCGGAGGAGGATAACTGTTGACGGCGGCGAACTGGAGAATTGGGTTTTGTCGAAGTATCGAAACCGAAGAGTGAATTTGAAATTAGGTTTTGATTTAGGTTTTAGTTTTAATTTGGTTTTGGTTTTGGTTAACCGGTTAAAAATCGGTTTTTTTAAATTTGGTTTTGGTTAACCAATTCTAAAAAATATGGATATGGTTTTTAAATTGTTTTATTAAACTGGTTAACCAAAATGTGGTTATGGTTTTTTAACCGGTTAACCACATTTTGGTTATTTTTTGAACACCCCTAGACATATCAACGAGTGTGCATTACGCTCACAAGTACACCGACCGGAAGCATCCAGGCCAAGACATCCCACTAATTTTATGGGACTTGTCCACGGACATCAAGGCCGGGTGGAACAACTCGAACATGTACCACTACAAAAAAAAATCTGGTAAAAATGGCACTTTTTTGGGTAATTATGGCGGTTTGAACCACCATTATTACCAAGTACGGCGGTTTTGAAAAGTGCCGTAATTCAGAGCGCCATTTTGGTTATTACGGCGGTTTTTTAAAAATCGCCGCAATTTCCTGAGGTTAAAACGGCAGCTTTCTACTGGGTTAAAATTGCAGTTCAAACCGCCATTATTTTCAGGTTAAAATGGCGGTTTAAATCACCATTATTACCCTCACAGAGTGGCATTTTGGTCGGTTAAAATGGCGGTTTAAACCGCCATTATTACCCTCACAGAGTGGCATTTTGGTTTTGTCAGTTAAAATGGCGTTTTTGAACCGCCATTTTTTACCCTGATAGTGGCGTTTCAGTCGGTTAAAATGGCATTTTTGAACCGCCATTTTTACCCTTATAGAGTGGCTTTTGGTTGGTTAAAATGTCATTTTTGAACCGCTGTTTTAACCCTAACAGTGACATTTTTTATCGTTTAAAATTGTAGTTTTTACCGGATAAAAGTGACATTTTTTATCGTTTAAAAAGACAGTTTCAACCGTCGTTTTTACTATGTTAAACAAACAATTTTTTGTTTAAAATTTTACAATAACAAGAAATCATAACCCATAAACAAAATATTACGTAACTCATAAATAAAGTATTAAACATAATATATAATATTTTAGTATTGAAAATCAAAAGTAATAACTCATATATAAAATATTAAACAAAATATCATTTTTCTTACAATTTAAATGAAATATTTTAGCAAAAGTAATAACTCATATACAAAAAAATAACTCCTATACAAAAACAGATTTACAAATTATGCACATTCGTCAAATTCCTGTCACCCTTGCCAACTTATCAATGCTCTTGTCATTGAAAGGCAAGGATAGCCAACCACACTTTCAAGTCCTTTCTTGAATGATTCTTCATCACTATCTAAGGGTATTCCCACAACCTCAAACTTCTCACCCTTTTCCCTTAGCTTCTTGTATACCTCCAATAGCTTTGGAGTAAAATCTGCCGATGCATTGTATACAACAGAGTAGAAATATAGACCAACTATCTTACCCTCAAGCTCAGATACAAGTACCTGCAGGGTATACACCAAAATTAAGCTCAAACTGTGCATGTTATGGTAATCATCAAGCCAAAAGTATGAATTTATTTGCTTACTTTTTTCCCATCAGAAGATATGACAAAATCACGAGAGCGAGAGACCAAAATTGATGTTAAGGTTTGGTTCCTCCTGGCTTCCTGTTCTTGATCCTTTAGCTCATGGATCCTTTGTGATGTAAAAGGGTATGCTTCAGCCCCATGTTCATTCATAAGCATAACCCTACTTTTAGTGACAAGTTTACCAGCTTCATCAAGCAGAACAAGACTGGGAATCCCCCTCACTTGAAACAGCTTCTTGAGGCTACTAATGGTCTCAGAATTCGAGAAGGGAATAGCAAGCCATGGCATCTTGGAAAATTAACCCTTGAAGGAATCTTCATCTCTATCAGAAGATAAAAAAATGATCTCAAATTTGTACCATGTAAAGCTTAGTGTTTTCGATTCTGTTATATTAATGATTTCAGAAATACAATAAGAACAATTGAATAAGAAATACTACTTAGAAGAAAAAACAAGTCCTTCTCTTGCGTGGTTTTTTCTTTGGTTTTTGTGGTCTCAGTGCAACTTTTATTGCAGAGTAAAAAACTATCTTCACATTCTGCAATATGAAGAAAAAAGGGTGAGAATTATGGCTACCTTAAATCCAATTAAGTTGTAACATTAACCTGCTGTGTTTTAGAACTGCACTGTATGTAGGTGATTGCACCAATCATCTTCTTCAATTCTTCACCCCGCAGAGTGCACACCACAAGCATTGTCAACTCCATTATCCACACAGAAAAATTCAAGCTCTTAATGCATGCATTTAATATATATATATATATATATATATATATATATATATATATATATTGTTTGGGACATGCCTGAGCAGTTGTTATTCTTGTAGCTCCATGATGATCAACGAAAAATTGCTTGTCTTCCCTCAAATCTGTGTATGCATCCGAGTTAAATTGGCAAAAGTTAATTGATGTAGAATTAGAGTAATGCACAATGAGAAAGTGATAAATAACATGATAAATATTGAGAAATGAGAATATGCACAAGATTGTCTTTTATGATTTTAATACTACTTCGATGGAATTTTGATCTTACCCAATTTTGTTCCAACCAGCACAATAGGCACATTTGGAGCATAATGTCTCAGCTCAGGTATCCACTGTATAGAAAAAAAAAAGACTTGAAAAGGTTGCAGATTAAAAAATCATATCCTGAATTGCATGATAAGGATTTGAGAAAAGAAAAAACCTTTTTGGAAATGTTCTCATAACTGGCTTAATTAACGGGTTGATTATTTGATTATATAACTCCAATTCCATAGCCAGTGAAAAATCTTCCCAAGTCAAGTATGAAAGAGTCCTGCATTATATTATCAATAGTACAATAGTATAAGTGATATTTTTAATTTATAGATATGAATAATAATATTGTTATAGTACTTGATACAAAAGAAAGGATCAAAAGCTTGGAAAATGGTCCCCAACTTGGGAAGGCCCTTTTGTGATCCAAACTTGACTGCCCAACGGAGCCTATCATTTGATGGATATGGACGGTAAGTCCCACATTCGGTCCTATTCTGTCCTCCGGGGGACTCCACCAACACCAAGAGGTTAGGTTCTTTCTCTCACGTAATTTCGCCCGCCCGTTCCACTTCCGTGCCGGAGGAAATGGGATTCGAACCCATGATACAATCTTCTTGTATGTAGATTTAGCAAACCAATGCCTTAAGCCACTCAGCCAGACCTCCAATTGATCGGAATTTGATGTGCGGTTGGTTGCCCAAAGGGCTATCTGATCCGATCAACTACGTAAGGGATAGGATAAACCAACCAAAGTGGAAGAAGGGAATTAGCCACTCTTTGAAGAAAGAGGAACCTACAGGTGCCTGTCCTACAACTTACTTGCTTTCGGACTTCCTGGCTGAAGAGCAAAGAGATATCCATTTTACTCTTCCTAATGCGCTATGGGTTAAGGTGTTACGTAGTAAATACATGATCGTACAATAATATAAGTCAAAATTATATGAAGAAAAACAAAGACTTGTCTGCTCAGTAGTATCATGAACACCTTCATTTCTAGCATGGTAACCTTCAACAATTGCCTGGTTATGTATATCTTGCATAATTCAAAATTCCCAAAGGCTACGTCGTGCAGCCTCAAGTTCAAGCTGATTCTGCCTCAGCTGGTC
Source organism: Arachis ipaensis (assembly GCF_000816755.2). NCBI lineage: Eukaryota > Viridiplantae > Streptophyta > Magnoliopsida > Fabales > Fabaceae > Arachis > Arachis ipaensis. The sequence continues at coordinate 20,890,530 of NC_029791.2, read as the reverse complement.
CTCATAGTAATATTGAAACCCGTATTGACGGCCAACAGCGAATGCACTCCTATAAGTTCCATAAGCTAATGATTTTGCTATTTCAAATCTTCAGGGATTGACTTCAAACTCCATAAAGTTCTGAAAATTGAGGTATTGTTAAGAAATGAAAGCCAATTTAACAGACTGACCATTATATAATATAATAGAAATTTGGGTATTATTTATGGATTTCAAAGACAGGTCGACATCTCACATCTATCAACAGGCAGCCTTTGAAGGCATGGTGCACCAAAGAAAAAACTTATACTAGTAATACATTAAAATTGAACTCTTGATTTTCAAAATTAAAATCACAAAGTTGAAAGCAGTACATCAAACCTATGATTTTCAGTGGATGAAATGGTCCAAGAATTTATAATACATATATTATTGATTCAAACACACACCCCCCAAAAAAAAGAGAGTAAAAGAAAAGAGATTCAAACAACAATCTCTAGTTCTAAATTCCAGAGAAATAGGAATTACCCTCTCTGATTATAAGCTCACACCCATCCTTCATTTCAATATCTTTTAGTCTGAGAGACAATGCTTCAGAGGGTAGCAAAATATGCACTTGTCTCAGACAATCAAAGACCACATTTCATTTGGGAGATCATCCAACTGTCGACGAAAATCAATCAGTAAGTGCTGAAGGTATGGCATTGCACCGTTGGCTAATTTCCAGTTATGAACTTTCAACTTTTTCATCTCGAACACCTGTAGCTGTGGGAATCCATTACTTGCAGAACAATTAATCTCAAAGGAATCATTTGAAGAATATCCCCCATATAATCTCAAAATTCGAAGTCTAGTGAGACTTCCCATAGCATTCATCCCATCCTCATTCATGCAAGTGATGCCTGACAGAGTTAGCTTTGTAATGCATGGAGGAAATGCAACATTCATATTGGTCAAAAGAAAGAACTCAGAAATAGGCCAAGTCATACAGAACTATCTTGCAGATACACATTTAAGCTTTTGTTTTTCATTGGCAACATATATACTAACATAACTCCATATATAAAATGCTCCAATCTAGAGATTACAAACAAAACAAAACAAGAATTAGTCCCAAATTAACATCATAATAAAAAGAGATAAAGAAGCTACATACAGCCATAGATAGTGAAGCATATGCCATCCCATATTTGTAGCAGACATCAGGATCTCCAAAAAGGCTACCTTTATCTTTGCATATAGTTGGGATAATGATTATAGGCAAGTTTCCTAAGTTTCCTGTTCAAACATTAATGAAAAATTTAAAATTTCTCAGATCCATTAGTGCTAATAATTATTATTATACAAATTAAGAGAATTTAGAGGGTTAGTAATTACTATACCTGCAGAACAGACACCAATTATCAAACCTGCTAGGTTTTTGGGAGCCCTTGTGATTTTGACTAGGATCCATCCCAAAATTGACCTTATTATAAATGTAATGAGAATGTTCACTGGCATAAACCACCTTTAACAAAAAAAAAAACAAAGTTAGAACACATGAACAAGAAACAAAATTC